>NW_010237970.1:4465-62361 GCF_000690775.1 Eurypyga helias
ATTCCACCCATTGTCCAGACCTTCCTTTCCCCCCGGCTCCTGGACTGGAAACCAGTTCTGCCCCACAGGAACTGCTCACGTACGTGAGCCTTGCGTTAGGCAGAGGCGCAGGTGGCATCGTGACGTTCCCAAATGTGCTGCTGGCAGGAGTAAAGGCAGACTGGATGCATCGGGCTGGTCTGTCTAAGCTCCCCAGAGACAATGCCAATTTCATGATGTCATGTCATTTCCCAAAGGGCTGTCTTTTCTTTTGTTAATGGTAGGGTTATTTTTCTTGGTTACAGTATTAGGTAGGCACTAGATTATTTTGTTTTATCAGCCTTATCTGACATTAAATTGTAGATTAAATGCTGTGTTTTGGAAGGGAGGGATGGAGGCTTTCAGAAGAAGGGCAGGGATTTGAAGCTAATATTGCAATGGTCCTTTTCTAATGAATTTCAAACTTTTTTCAAGGGTTCATAAATACAGTAATTTGGATTCTTCTACAGGGGTATTGTGCTGGATCTGTTTGGTTTTGAAAAGCATTCAGTGAATTGGAATTACTTGGCATTTGGACAGGATTGTGTACGGTATGGTGTGCTGTATCTCTTCCTCTTAATGGCATGAGATAAAGTAGGGATGACTTAGAAAAAAAATTTTAACTTTCCCAATTCTGCTAAATTTTTCAGTGTTGTGAATGAGGTTCCTGAATGTAAACTATGTGTTAACTTGGATAAGAAGAGACATCAAGGTCTAGTTAATTTTTAAATAGTTTGCCAAACAGCAATGGGTTTAAGCTTGTGCACAAGTATGAACTTGCAACCAAGTATCAGAATTTCAGAACTGAGTATAGTTATTTCTGATAAGAGCTACCTAACTGGGGAGGTTGAATAATTGCTGGTGTTCTTTGGCTAGCGTTAATATTCGTCATTATGTATATTTGGATACTTTCATATCATTAACTTGTTACAGGGCCATTTTTAAGGTGGGGGAGATGGGGGAATTATGTAGCCCTGTAGGCTGCATGGCACCTTAATCAAATTGGTTGTAGCTGCCATCCTAAAAATCTCAGCTCCACCATGAGCACTGATACTGTTTGAGGGTAGTTAGATAAATAAACAAATAAACTGTTTGCTTTTAAGAATTGCCTGGAGAGGTTGCAGATTTGTGGAAAAATCTTGTATGTTAAAACCAAAACAACTAAACCCCACCTGCTCGCTGCAAGCTAGACCCAACTGGTGTGTGAGTAGCTGATCCCCACATGCCTTAAATCACATAACTGCTACACGCGGGTTGTGAATTACCAGAGCGAATAACACTCTGCATCCAGTTGGAGCTACAATAATATACAGTGTACCACAGAATACCCATTTGAGTTATTCCAGTGGCTTAGAAACCTGTGGAGAACTTCACATGCCGTTCTCTGCAATCATGTACCTGCAAAACCAATGATGGCCGTGCCCGAGGGCCTGGAGCATCTGCTGCTGTTTGGCAGTATGTGTGCCTTAGGAGGTGCTGATGAGCCCAGCGCTTGACCTTGCTATGAGGAAGCTGGAATGTGAAATTCCCACCTATCCGTGCAGCTGCCTATTAGGAAGCAAAGAGAACTTAGTTCTTTTGCTTCTCCTTTATAGATTGTGATGGATAGGAAAATATGACTTTGCATCTGTAAGCTTTAATATGTTAGAAAACATGCTGCTATGGCATGATTCGGGGCTTCTAGTGTTGGAGTGTAAGAGTGGTATCTAGAAGACAGGCCTTACTATGGCACTTGCCTAGCAATTGTGGCGCTAGCATACTGAGTGAAAGACCCCGATTCAAGTCCCTGCTCCAATTAATATTTAATACAAATTTTTAGAAAACAGGGCTGAAGAGGGAGAAACCCTGAAGTGTTTGAATGGGCCATAAGAGAATAGTCACTTGGCTGGTGGTAAACAACTGCAGTATTCTACATCTGAAGTTACTCTCACTGGACTGATGAAAATATCTTGCACATTTGCGTGACTCTTGCGTCAGGTTTTATCCCATTTCTGGGAAGATTTGTACCGTTGCAATCGTTAAGCTTTCAGTAGAAACATTGCAGCCAAACTGCTTCTCTGGCCAAAGGACAGAAGCCATATAGCTGGAAAACTCTGAGTCTGTAAAGAACAATGCTAAGAAGAAATCTTAATAATCTGAAACAAAATAGCGGCTTCCCCAGTTTTAGTTTAATGGTTATTACATAGTTTTCTACCCACCTTTTTTTTTTTTTTTTCACGTTGATAGTGTTATTCCTGCTTCTAAAGAGCATTTGTGTTTGATTCTTCTACAGCTTTTTACCTATAAAATTGTTGGGAAGGAAGATATCCAAGAAGAGCACAAAGTATGACACAAAACCATAAATGATGCAAGCTGACTTTTCATTCATAATTAAAGTTCGTTCTTTATCTATTTCACTTAACATTCTACAGAGCTGCTGCTAAGGGGTCTCCCCTTTCCCCACACAACCCTCTCAGCACCCTGGGCACTGGGTGAGCTGCAGCCTGTACCTCTGCTTGGTTTGGCAGCTGGTGAGCTTGCTGTCTGGGTCAGGTGTGCTCCTTTGTGCTGCAGGCGCACTTCCCACTTACTGTACGGATAGTAGGCTCGGAAACCTGAGGTTGGATCCAGTGTGTGCCTGGGTTATGGATTTCTGCACCGGATTGTATCCCCTGAGCATCTGTTGACTCGCACCTTTCCCTTTTTGTGCTTTTGTGGGGTGTGCACGGTGGTTCTGCTCTGCCTTTTGCACATAGGAAAGGGTTGTGCTCAGTGGAAACCCTGGGGCAGAACAGAGCTCCTGTGCGCTGAAGTAATGCAGAGTGGTCCCTGGGAGAAAATGGATCCAGATATGTGTCACTTAAAATTCTCAGAGACTACAGAGCAGCAGTGTAATAGTTTGGGCAAGAAGGAGCAAAGAAACCCAGCACAGCAAAGGCCAGAGAGTATTCCTTACTGCATAGCTCTGCTCTGCCAGCCCCTGAATGCACTGGTGCGACCTCATGCCTGTATCCAGCAGGCTATACTTGTCCTTCTTCCTGCTGCTGGCACCAGCTGTATTCACTACTCTGTGTTTCACATTCTTATGATGGTTCTGTTAACTGCTCTCGAAGATCAGCTAAAAAGGTCAGAACAAAACACGGTGTTCCACATTTTGTGGTTAGGGACAAATCCTTAAGCAAACACTAACTGAAATGGTGAATCTGGTGTTAGAAGTGTGGTTATTAGAAGCTAAGAGTTTAAGGGTCTGTCAGGCATGACGGGGAGGGATAATCCTAGTGGGGGATAAAAACCACCCAAATGAAAGAACAAGAGAAGGGGGAAATATGTGGAGTTTAGGGGGAGACAGGCTGTCAGCTGTGGCAGGTTTATGAAGGCTGGTGACGCTTCAGCTATGCTTTGTGTGGCACTTGCAGGCTTTGAGGGTCTGCCTTGTTAGCCGTGGTGCTGATGAATCCATAATTACACATGAAGAATCCTATAGGCATCGGAGATAACAGTTCTTGCTGCTATTACTTAACACTTGGGAAAGCTTTGCGCTGCAAGAGGTTCCTTATTAGCATGTTTTACTTAATTTGTTCTTTGTTATCAATTTTCTGTTCTGCAATTAGTCCTGCAAATTGTAGCTTGGAATTTGCCAGAAGCATCTACTGCTATAAGCAGTCTCTGTGCTGAGAGCCAGAACAACTAGCACAGGAGCAACACACAAGCTCCTGTGAACACCGACATCTTATTTTGGGATAGTGTGTGGCTTGCACAATTTCCTTTTTGATCACATTAGCTAAATCCATGTCTCTTACTGTATTTTTGTTAATTTCCTTAGTATACTGAGTGAAGATTTATTTACTAAATATCTTTAGTCTCCAAGCAGACATCAGAGTTCATTGTATTCCAAATCCAACCTTGGATGTTACCAGCTTATGGATGAAATAATCAATTGCACTTATGTTATTCTGACTTTTAAGATTTAGGCTTCTAACTGCCAGATAACTTCTGAAGAAAAGAGTTTAACCTCCAAGCTACTAAAATGATTTTGAAGATGACTTTTTAAGAAAGTCAGTTCAAAACTCTTCATTAAATACTGTAGAACACTTGAAATCTGGACAGCATTGTCAGTGAAGATCTCTTCTATGATCATATTAAAACTACAGGCAGAATGAAGACTGATATTGTCAAAAGTGCATGAGATAATCAAATCCCCAACTCCTATTGAATTTCAGGGGTACTCTAAGCAGTAAGGTACTGGGGAAAAGTCGTGATCTGGAGCTAATTCCTGTGGTGCTATTGGTAACTCAGTTGCTATTTAACAAATTCAGCCAGGTTAGACTACACTGGTGTTGAAGAAACTTCGCCTCAGGAGAGGCACATTGTAGCTGTCTGAAGGAACGTCACTGATGATGAGGTAAGATGAGAAAGGTCCAAGTTTCAGTTATGGAGTGATGGTTCTGTGTCCTAGTAGTGTTTTGTACCTTCCAGGTGATTTACTCCTCTTTTGGCAGAGTAGGCTGAAGGAATGGAGCCAGTGTAATTAAGCATCTTCAATGTTATGTTTCTTACATAACCATCTGACTCGACAGTCACTTCAGAGCTCTTCCAACCTACAAGCTTTATTTCATCACTGGCTTTTTTGACTTGAAGAATACTATTGTGCTCTCTGGAAAAAACTAATCAGTAAAGCCGAAAGTCTCTCAGTTGCACCAACTTTGTTTATTATTTTTGGATGTGATCACTCTAACGGATTGCCGTGGATGACTTTCTTGTTGGCAGTCCCTGAAAAGGCACAGAGGTCCAAAAGGCACGGACATTTTAGCTCTGTACCTTCACAGCAAGCTGAGCAGAGCTGCTTTGCTTGCGTACAGAAAGAAATGAATTGTAGGTGATGTTGTTTGGGTGTTTTCATTGGGAATGACAGCATGAACTACATTATCCATCTCTCCTTTTCTAGTTTTACTTTTTCAAGTTATAGAGAAAAAATAAACACTTTTAGTCCCTTTCCTAGATTCTAGCCACAATCTGTACTGAGGCTGTGAAGAAAATTGACTCTTCCCCAGCCAAAAGCATAACACCATGATATAAAAATAAAAGAAGTTAAGGAAAGAAACAAGAATAATAAATAAGAGAATAACCTTTGCTGTCTCACTAAGAATAAGGAAACTGGCAATTTTAATTGAAGGGAAATGGAGAAGAACAGAACAACAAGGAAAGATTGTTGTTTGCCTAAATGGAGATAGACAGACACGCATCCCCTTTTCTTTCATGGGATCATGCAGTGACTGAAGAGGGCTGAAGTATGCTCTGCATAGTTCAGATTGAGGTTACAGTGGGAGCCCTCCTAGTTGTGTATTTTAGGCTTAGTGGGCTAAACTACAGGGTGCTATTTATTAGGAGTTGGGGTTGTTGCAGTATATGAGAGGCTGGAAAAGCCAGCTTCTCTAAGCAGATCCAGGACTGGGGTTTCATACTAAGTACCTGCGTACTGTTCTATTTCTGACACTGCTGAAAAGGCAAGATGAACTGCTGGCCTGTAATCGCAGCAGGAGAATGGAGGATTTGTCGTCCTCACAGAATCCTTTTGTCCTGTTAATCAAATCCTGTGGCATCATGGGTTACACAATACAATTCAATTTGTAGCATCTGAAGGTGTTCCAGAAAGGTGGAATTGCATGAAGGTTCACGTGAGGTCCTGGAGTAGGAGAGCAAGGAGAAAAAATGGACATGAGTTCCAGAATAAACAGAAACTACCCCATAGCCCACAGATACTTGGGCTCCTGCAAAAGAACAGCTTTTCTCTGTCAGGGTTTTCCAGCAGAGGCATGGAAACACTCAAACTGTGCATGTGCAGAAGGTCACCATGGCGGTTGGGAGAATGAGATGAATGGTTTTATAGCTCTGCTCTTCTGTTATGTCAACATTTTTCCCAGTTCTTTCCTGCCTTTTTCTGGGCTGCTTGCCAAAGGTGATGCCAACAGAGCAGAGGTATTAAGATGAGGTTGCCAGTACAGCATTTTGTACAGAGAAAGTGCAGAGTGAGATGTGTCTACCTGCCCATCGGCAGGTACTTAGCTGCAGCATGCGTTTTACTGCTTACACAGCTCTTCAGGATCCTGGATAGAAGTCAGATTTTGAACAATCAATGTCCTTTGAGACATAACATCACAGTACTTATCCTCCATTAGCTGTGAATTTCTCTTGTCTAGGGTACTTGGCTGACCTCTAATTTAATTTTCTTGATAGTTCAATTGATTTTTTTTTTCCCCCTAAAGAACATGTATAGACTCCTTTTTGTCTCAGTTTGGAGGTCTGTGTTTACCTGTTCACATCTTTGTCACTGTCTTTGAATATCTTGCTTCTTTCCCTTTTGCTCTTTGGCAGCCTTTATAGGACCTTCGTTTTGGCAGACAACCACGTATGTGTGACTTCTGCTGTTAGTTTCAGTTCTGTGATTGATATGGGAAAGTTAAGAAAGAAATTGGCTTTTAACTGTGTATTCTTAGCACAGACTGTATGCACTATCCACAGCCTCTCTGCTGCAGGGGGTATAATGGAGAGGTCTCCATCAGAGCTCTTCTGAAAACAAGAGAGAACTGTTGATCACTTTGACTTCTGCGCAACACAGCCAATGGACCCTTGCACTTCAATCCCTACGTTAAGCCAATAACTTCTGTTTGGGCTCTAACATCCCATTTGAGAAAAACATCCAGCTTCGAATTTAAGACTGACAAAGAAATAGAGATTACTCCATTCTTAGGTACATTACATACTATTTTGATTCATACAGCTCAGCTACGTAGACGTAGTGTGATGCCACCTCTGAAGGCACAGCGATAAAGGGAATCAGCTAGGCCCTGAAGTAGCATGAGTAACATCAATGTGTGTGTAGAATCAGTATGTGACCTTGTCCAGGGAGGATGGATAAAGGCGAGTGGCACAGCAAACTGGCTGAACTAAAGCAAAGTATGAGTCGTATTCTTTTTCATAGGTACGGTCCAGTTTGTGTTTCTGTTGTAAGAAGAAGTACCAAGGTAGGTCACCTCATATTTGAAGTGTAAACTGTTAAGATTAATGGTGGCACCTAATTTTGCAAATATCTGTTCCAGAGAAAAGTGTGGAGCAAATTATATGATGATTGCTGGCCTAAGAAGGGCAGCGTCTTGTCATTGCAAAGTATAGAGCTGCAAACGTGTACGGCAGGAATTACAGCCTTCTAGGAACATGAAAATACCTTTGCATCTCATCCAAGAGACTGTTTCTGTGGGAAAAATGAGGTGGCTTCTCTTCAGTCTCTACTGGTAGGCTTCTAAAATGGTCGATCGTGTGGGGAAACACATTTATACTAATGCAGAAAACTAAACACTGAATCAATCAGGTGATGTGGTCGCTTGAAAGTTTTGGGTCAAGACTGAGCTTTTTCCAACAAATATGCTGTAGGTCAGTTGGAAGTTCTTTGGAATGGACTAACACATGGCAACAGCAGTCCTATCCGCTTTTGGCTATGTGGATGTAATACCTCAGTACAGCTATGGAGGTATAAAACATCTCTGCATAATATCTCGTGTTTGAACAAAAGCAGTTCATATTTGATTCCAGCACAGATATACCACATAAGCAGTGATATATTTTTCATGCCTGGTACATTATGTTTGTGACTCTGCCATATGAGATGTACATGAATAATACATCTAAAGGCTACAGAAGATATGGCACTTCTTGATGGAGAATTACATAAGAATTTCCCTTTGTTTGTCTTGGATAATATATAACTTAACCATTCAGCTGATGGATGAACTTAGGGTGATCAGTGTTTGTTGAGTAGGTTGAAAATCAAAGAGCAATGATTTTTACACCCCCACCTAACCCAGCTTCCAGACAATGATCCATGAGTATTAAATCTTTCCATTTAATTATGCTATGAGTTGCAGGGGGAAAAGCACACAAAGGAAGCAAATGAGGTCTGTGAGGCATTCTCTTATTCCCTGTAGCAGTCAGAGGAGGCTCTATGTTGTGTTTGTCAAAGAGGCATGTAGGTGTGTGTGCTTGCAGATGAATGGAGATGTTCAGCCATCTGTCCCAAAGCTAACTTCATGTTTCAGATGATGTATGGAAAACACGGAACAACAATCCGCCGTGGGCGGTGAGGTACGAAGAGGTTGAGACGGGTGCTGTGGATAGTGGTAAACAGAGCTGTGGATAGTGGTAAACAGAAATATCACTACACACACATTGTACGTTTTTTATTTTCCTCGATGTCTGTTAAAGGCAGCTGATGGAGAGGGTATTGGTCTCCATGAACTCTTTCCTGACCCACTGTAGTCATTCTTATGCAAAGCTGATAACTTCTTGTTGTTTCTAAATCAAACTTTTGGGAGGTCCTCAGTCAATATGGTTAGCCCTTAGACAGCATTAAGGGAAGGCTTAGATTTCTTGAACCATTAATTAAAACTTAGTGGGCCCCATGTATACAAACGTAGTAAACCCAAATACAGCATCTCTTCAAGTTAGCTGTGTTCAAATGTATTACAGGTAACTTAATATAATTTAGGTTATACAGTTGTAGGTTTAAATGGTCTAATATCCTTTCAGTTATGCTCCTTACTGCACAGTTTAAATGGGAAGCAAAGCCTATGCTATTTCACCTTTGTGTTTATTGCTTTATTTATACCTCTCGGCCCGTAGAAACTGATGAAAGTGAATGCTGTGCAGGGCAATGTTTAATTCAACAAAAACTTTTGTACCAGTCCTTGTGAAAGCCGCTTGAAAACATTTGTGTCAGGATTAGGTCTCGGAGTTTGTGATATGTTTACTTTTACAGCCCTTTGTGTCAAGTTGTAATCGTAATTTCATTTAGTATTTTATGTATCTTTGGTTCTCCTGACTCAAAAATAAACCCTAACAAAAATCTGAACTTAGAAGTTACTCCTTGTAGCCAACCAGACTTCTTACATAAAGCTTTCTTTTTGGTGGGAGTGAGGAAGGAGTGATGATTTGTTAAAAAAAGAAGAAGTTAGCAGGCCTTCCTTTGAGTAAATAATTTGATTTTTGCAAAACTGTCATGTTTTCAAAAGAGATGCCTCTTGCTGAACATACAGCAGCCAGTGACTGATCAGCAATATTCAGCAGGGCTGTTTAATGAGGGGTGAAGACAATACGAATGCAAATCTAGTGAACAGTTGCTTTTTCACAGTTGGTAGGCTGTGTTGCAGGTGCATTTTCTTAATGAGGGTTAATTTGTCTCATATTTTAACCTGACAATACTTGGCATTGTTACTATATAAGCTTACTTAAAGAGGTAAAATGAAGGGCTTTTTTATGTAAGATTGGGTATTTCTTTTCAAGTAATCTGGTAGTGCTGAATATTAACTGAAGTTATTCAGAACGGTCCTATTACTTAGATTTTACGAGAGAAAAGCCATTTTGGTTATTTTGACAAATTGGCGCAAGGCCAAATTCTGCTCTCTTCCTTGGATATAAATCCTGAGAGACTGAGAGAAAATTGAAAAGATTGCTGTTGATTGAGATTTACTGAGGGAGAACCAAAACAGAAGTGGGCTTGAGTCCACAGCAAATAATAAAACGGTCTTGGAGTAATGTTCCTCTTTAGCCTGTGTTCTTTAATACTAAACCACGTTGTTCAGTTCAAGAAAACATCAATTTGGTGCAGAGCATCCCAACAACTTCCCCTTGCTCAGCTGGGAGAAGTTGCCTGCTCTTCAAATGGCTGTTTCAGATGCAGGACCTACAGCCCCTCCCGGAGGAAGAAGCTTTGAGGCCAGCCCAGGCTGCACGAATAGGCAAAAGCAAGCTTTTACTTATTTTCACTGGGGTACCCCGGAGTTGCTGCTGGCACTGGCTAATGGGGTGCCAGGAATACACTGTCTTGCAGGGTAGCCTGCTGTCACTTTAAACACAAGAGTTTGCACAAGTATGAGCTGCTGGCCTGGCTTAGGTTTAACAAGATCACCCTATAAAGTTTACTCTAAGTATAAAGAAAAATCAAAATTATACTGGGTGTAGGCCAGAGGAAAAGCTCGCTTTTCTGCAGTTGCTTATTAAGCATCATGTGTAAATTATCCATTGTTATCCTACTGTACTTCATAGCCTTTTAAATCTCATATGCCTCCTGTATCGACTTGTTTTCATCCAATATGAGCTCTCATGAATGTGGGATGCTGAAATACTGGGTCAGAAATCAATTCCATCCTTCTGAAATATTATCTCTATGCCAGTGACTTCTGCTTCAGGGAATCTAGTTCAATATCCTATCTTACACTCATATAGATTACTTCTTTAGCTTTCTTATATCTGGAACATGCGAGGGGATATTCCTACTATTGTAAAGTAAATAACACCAAAAAATCAATGCGTGAAAAGGGTCCTTGATGTCTCTGGCAATTGGCAAAGGAATTTAGAGCTTTTTCCCTCACTTGAGATCTGATCCTGGAGAATAATAACTGAAATGTACCATTGCCATGATATTTATACAATAAGCCAATGACATTAGTTTGGCCCTTAATAGATACTCATGGAGGAAAAAGCAGCATAACCTCTGGCATCTGAGTTGAGAGTCTCTGTGAGGAGGCCAAAAAAATCAATGAAGATATATTAAGCTGTTCCTCACACTTCAGACACAGCCCTTCTGGTTCAGCAAGTTGGTGGCACGGGGTGGTGTGTGTCTACTGGCATTTTCATGTTAATACAACCGCATGGATAGGGAATTGCTATCAGGATTTCCATATTAAAAAATGTGCTTATCTCATTCAATCACCAAGTTATGTTGTGGTTTTAATAAGAAAGTAGCTATATAATAGATAAAGCTGGATTAGGATAAGGGGATACTATAAAGGGATAGTTTGCTACATGTTGCCTGTGGTGAGGTACAGTGTTATAGCAGGATAATATTGTGGAAAATAGTAAGATCGGGTGGGTACTTACGTATTATGATAGGTTTTGTTCTGACATCCTCAGAACCATTGAAAATGATCCCTCAGTTATATCAAGAGGCTGGTTTGAGCAGTACCTTTAGCATTTATGTCTGCATCTTACATATATGCATGTTTTTCCATCAATCAGAATTGTACAGAGAAGATGGTGCATGTGCTCCAGTCTAAGTTAACAACCTAAGCCCTCAGTTATGCAGAAAGAACCAAGAAGCTTCCTTGGCAGAGTCAGGGCTTGTACAAAGACTGCGGAGTTTTGATCACAGTTGCAGGCAGTAAGGCAGAGGATGTAGGTCAGTTAGGTAGGATTTTGAAGACACGGGTCTTTCACTGCGTCTCTTTTCCGGAGATTCATGTTTCTGGAGTTGGACCTCCTCTCCTCCCTCACAGACTCAGTTCTCACAGTGCTGCTATGGCCTGTGAGGTTGCAAGTTGAAGTCTTCAAATGATGTGAGGTAAGAAGATACATGTTTTTAAACCAGAATTAGTGATCAATCCGAATTTAAATTAAAACCACAATAAACCAAAACATCCATGCAACACAGTATTTAAGAAGATCCCATTCTGGTGGCTGTGACTGTAGGTGGGAGAGGTGAGTGTTGTCAGTGCTGAGGGCTGCAGTGGGCTGCAGGGACTAGCAGTGACCATCTGAGAAGAGTGGACAGAGTGGCGCAGGGCTGACAGCAGCACAACTGCGTTTTGTGTGCTGCCCTCCAGGTTCAGCACTTTCTGATGCGGTAACACCGCTTCTGGTTGCAGAGCGAGCTGACTCAGGTACTTCCATAGCCCATGTTTCTTTGGGATAGATGTACCCAGTGTGGATAATGAGGAATTACAGAAGCTAGTTCTGTAGACTCCCAAGTAATGCAATAGGTTAATTTATTTCTGTCTAGTCAGGGCAATCATATACACAAATCTCACTTCTGACTGAAGCCAAATAAAAATCATTATTCCCCTACAGCATGACAATAATTTCAAGAAGCATATCCATCAAAACAAGAGCATCACTCTAAAATCAGATTATGGTGAGGTCCAGTTCAGGATGGTACTGGTCTTCCAAATAAAATACAAATGCTAGGCTTCTGATTTTCAATAATTGAGTAGTAAGACGGGTGATTCTTAAGGTATTCTCAATTTTACCTGGTTTTGAGAGGTTTATTTCATAACCTATGAGATACTTCTCTTCCCTTTACCTTGTAGATGTAAAACTTCACTTTGGTGTATCATATTTGTTCTTGACGGATGTGCTCTTATCATATTTTATGTGCATATGTAATAGCTGATGCTTCAAGTACTATACTTAATGTTTCATGTAGCACATTTTTAAGCTACATAATTGCTCTTTATTTTGATTAAATTTCTGATAAGCTTGCTGGTGAAAAGTGCCTTTTTTTTTTTTTTTTTAAAAGCAGTACGTTCCCAGAGCTTATTTGATGTATGATTAATACACGTATTCCGCACTAGACTGCCCTGCTGCTCATAATCTAGCTTATTTTGATTAAATGTGGAGTCAGGATTTCTCATTAAGCCAAGTTCTGTCTTCCTGAATTACAACCTGCTTAGCTGCTTTCTTTATCTCTTTGTAGGAAGCTCAGATGTGGCTTAGTAAACAAAGAGGATTATTATCTGTAATCAGACGCCTGTCCATCCCACTATAACTGTCTGTTGCCATGTTTCTCATCCCTTGTACAGAAAGTGTTGGCACTGCAATGCAAGGAAAAACCCCAAACCCACATGCTCTAACACTTGCTTAACCCTTTTGGGAAAGGTGTGCTAGCCAGCTGATCAAAATACGGAGCTTTGGGAGTTTCATGAACGTGGGGCCACAGAGGAAATAATGCACTTGCATGTGCCAGTTGTCTTTGGAAATTAACATTAACGTGGTCTGTGCTTTAGTGTGTAATAAAGTTGTTGTGGTCACCATATACGCAAATGGAACATTGTCTGTATTAGCCTGGTGCTGGTTGGTTGGTTGGTTTGTTTTTAAAGTATCTACTGAAAGAGACACAGCATGAGATTTTAACCCAACTCCTTTTATTGCTGGTAATACAGGCTTTTACATACAAATCTAGGGTGTTTGTTCCTGCAAGTAGAATGTTTCTGCAACATTTTATTTCCAGTGCTGTTGTGGACCAAAACCTGTGAGATACTCGGCAACTAATGTTCTCCTTTGAGCTGAAGTACTATGATTGGGTTTTATAAAAACGATGCTTAAACTCAAACTGACTGTTTTTTCTTACTGAAAGATGTTTGTTTTGAATCATGACTGCTTGAAATACAAGATCACTTTTAATAAGGTGGTTTGTTCCAAGTGAGCACCATGACTAAAGCACATCAAGGCTTCCTCAGACGCATCCTCATTTTCTATCTGTATGTTTTCTCTGGCTGCAATTGGAGAATTTATGTTTTTACCTGGACCAGGATTTGTGAATATCTATAAGCCCATTCCTGCAGATGTCTGCAGGCCCTGTACAGTGGATCTGAAATGCTCTGTGTGTGATACATAGCTCACTGGTGTACGTGTCTGGGTAGGTAAACCCAAACAGCTCTGCTGGAAAATTCCGCAGGGGCCAGCTGATTATTGGCAGGTACTGAAACAGCTTCAGCAAGAGTGACAGGTAAAAAAGGGAGGTATATGCCTCATGGTTAAAGCAGTTATCTGACAGAGGAGACAGACAGGGTTAAGTCTTTGCCTCAAACTAGTAGCAACCAATTTTGGTGTTAAGAGGTTTTTGTTATTAAAAACAACACAAAACCAAACCAAATCCAAACAAAAAAAGCAAACCAAAAACTACTTCCCCCTTCATTCCCACCTAAGCTGTAGAAACTGTCATATGGCAAGAAAATAATCCCCTTTTCTGGTTCTAGGCATTTCTGCATTGCAATTCCTTTATCTCAGACCCGCCTGCATTTGTGCTGTTACTCAGACATGAACTGTAGGCTCCTGGGAAGCGAGCTGTCCTTCTACTCTCAGCTTGTCCAGCATGGCACGCAATGGGGGCTGATGGTTTTGGAAGAAAATTTCTGACTAGCTCTTCTCTGGGTTGTGGTAGAGCCTTTGTGAGCCTTGCTGCTGTAACGTGCCCCTTGTTTGCCTTCAGAATTCATACAGATCTGCACTGTATTCTGGCTGGTGTTTTTCAGAAGCGCAGTGCTGTACAGTTTCATGCATTGCAAGAGGACAACGATTACATGGCTCTGCCTCATTGAATGCAGTAGGTGCAACTAAGACCGTAAATCTTCTAGATGACAAAAGATAAAATCTACATGCAAGATCTAATCTATCCTGTTCTGACTGATAAAAAAGAAGGGTCGCTAGTGGGTAGTAAATTAAGATGCAGTATAAAAGTTTTACCTGGAGGTGCTAAATCATTTGACCATATCAGGCTCATAGGACTGTCTCTGTTAATAACTACAGTGCAGATTATCTGGCATTGGGCTAGGAAAGAATACAAGGGAAGGTCAGCATCTGCTGAGCCTTTCCTGTGTAAATAATGGCTTTTGCAGATCCTTGTGGATTACTTTTGTCATTTTTGAGATTACACAGTTTTTCATCAGGATATTATCGAAGTGTTGGGCAGCGCAGCAGTGTCGCATACACCTTTTAACAGCGAGGCGGTGTGGGAGATGAGTGGGCACAGAAAGACTTTCTCATCTGGGGGGGCAGGGTATTTTTGGTTTAGATATTCTAAATACACAAAGAAAATTCCTGAGCTGCATAAATGGACACATCGCCCATGTATCTGAGCCTTTGTGATAAAGGCTATTCTGAACTCTGCTGGGTGCCTTCTGATTAATATATATATTTTTTAATATTCTCTAACTTTGGTTGCAGAATTATGTTGAAGTGTTGGTGTCTATAGTAGGCTTATCCCCCTCTGTTATAACTGGTGTCACAAGACACGTTCCTTGAGCTCTTGCTATGAGTGAAAATGTGCAGGTGCATGTTTATGCAACCCATTGTTAATGGTTACAAACCTGACTCATGGTAGATTTTTGTTTGTAACTCTCCCTCTTCACTTTAAAATTGAGTTGTAGCTTTTGCCCTTGCAATTGTATTGAAATCCTCACTGCAACAGACTGTTCCCTGCTGATCCCAGGCTGCATGCGTCAAAGTAAAGCAGGTGGTGAGCATGCTGTGACTTGGAGGGTTTAGGCAAAGGATGGATTATTTATTTCATTGAAATTTTAAGCTGTTCTTCTCTTCTTTCAGAAGATGGAAAGATCAGATGAATTGTAAAACTAAAATCTGAAAGTGTGTGGCTGAAAACCTGTACTTCAGCTCCGCAACTTGCCTCGTTTTTTCCCAGATACTTTACAAAGGACTTTCTGAAACCAGAAATTCAACTTTAACAGTGTTGATGAGGAAATCTGTTCTTTGTAAAACAAATAAGTGCATACAGGGGATTGTTTGTTACATAAAGACCCAGTGTTTTGGGATGCAGTTAGGCTATTGCAATTGAGGGAGGGTAATCCAAGCTTTTTTCCAAAATCTGATACAGAATGACCCATGCAGGATAAAAGAGCTCTTTGGCATGCTATTACTCCGAGACTAAAAGAAGCTGCACAGGTTAATGGGAGTCAAGACCCTTCTGAGTTTGTCACTACTTACTGAGTTAATTTAGGCCTCGATTATTAAAGTGGCTCCCAGCACTGACTTTGCTCCCGCTGAAAAGCTCAGTGCCTTTTGCAAACCTCACTGCTGGACTCCTAGTGCCTCTGTCCAACCTGTGAAAAGAGAAGCATTGTGCTATGTGAGAGACAGGTTACTTGGGAATGTGTGGTTGGAGAGCATGTTACAGAACAGTGTTGCTGAGAAGAGTGGGTAGGTTCTCTTCAGTCCTCAGAGCAGACAAGATACTCCAGTTTTTGTGTGTGTTGCAGTTTTCAAGGGGTTTTTTGCAAGTTGTTTTAATTGACTCTGGAAGCAGTGGAGCAACTATGTTGTCAGGTCTTTTGACTAATTTACCTGCTGAAGGAAAGACTACCAGAAATTGTGGAAAAGCTGAGCTTCATCCCATTTTCTGACTCTTCCAATCCTCAAAATGAAGTGAATAACCAATGTCAGCCTGGGAGTCCAGGGAATGAAACCCTGGACGGGCAATATTACAATGGGGGAAACCACTGCAACAGTGCAGAGTGTCAGAGTTTTCCGTGAGATGGTGTGAGTTGCTGTTCGTGGCGAGGAATCAGGCAGGCAGCTGCTTTATGAGCTTTTTTGTTGCTGCAAGTGGGGAGAAATCACCCGGCTGATCACTGGGGTGAGAGCTGTTGGAGCTCTGCCTGGGAGGTGTCAAGGATGGAGCCAGAAGTGTTATCCTCCTCGGGTAGCAGCTTGGGCCACATCCAAATGGGCTAAGCTGAGACATAAACATACTTTGTCAAAAGTATGGCCAGGGTTCTTGTGCACAAATCTTAACTTAATTTGGGGTTGGCAACAGAGTGTACCAGCAGGAGGGTTTCACTTGGGATCAATATCGAAGGTTCAGGTTGCTTTGGGGGCATTTTGCTGCAGAGGAAGTGAACACTGTGTCTGTAACTTCAACAAAGTTCTGTGCTTGAAATGTGTGTGGGGAAAAATCACAGAAAAGTAGGTTGTTTTCTGTATACAAAGCAGTGTATGGAGTTTCTTTGTCCTTCTTAGCCCCCTTCATTCTTCCATTTGTTTTGGGATGGGAGATGCTGCGTCTGTGGGATGAAATCAAGTGGAGAGAAGTGAACACCTACAACATACTCGGTGCCAGGCCAGGATGAT
This sequence comes from Eurypyga helias, assembly GCF_000690775.1. Taxonomy (NCBI): domain Eukaryota; kingdom Metazoa; phylum Chordata; class Aves; order Eurypygiformes; family Eurypygidae; genus Eurypyga; species Eurypyga helias. The sequence goes on from NW_010237970.1 coordinate 21,152, forward strand.
CATGTCACTTTATGTTACCATTCTTCCTGAAAAACAAAGGCAGTCCAAGTGTGACTGTCCATGTCAGATGGATCCGTCTGTGGCATCCAGCTGAATCCTGTTCTTTCTGCTGACCCTCCTTTCCCCAGCAGCAGCATCGCTGTTTCGGATCAGGCATGCGGCAGCAGTGCCAAGCCACGGCAGGTATTCTCCAAGCACTGCTGGCTGGAGGACTCTTTGCTCTCCTTTGGCAATGGAGCTGATCCCCCTCAGGAGCTTTGCAGGGCTGTAAAGGGCACAGGCTGCTCTAGGGCTGGCTGCCTAATGCGAACACCCAAAGATCTATTTTGCTTTGATTTCTGGTTTAAATAGAGTGGTATTAGTGTTATGGCTGTGTTCTGTGCTTTGTAGCACTATTACCATGAATGATCTGTCAGCGTTTTCAGGAAAAGGTGTTAATTTCAGGCAGTTACAACTCGGCAATAAAAACTTGCTTCAAGCAGGAGTATGAAATACAAGTGCTTAGTAGTGGTGTTAATATTTATGCACAATCTTTCATAACAATGGCTTAGCAATTTAAAACTGATTTCAGCTTAACTCTTTTCTCCGTCTGCACTTCAGAATGTTACTTTTCTTACTGGCTCTGTGAGCACCAGGTATGTTTTGTGCTGAGAATGACAATTTAGCTACAGGGGACAGTCACTTCTGAGTCAGCTGAGAATCCAGAATTATGAATACCAGCAATCATAGCAAAAACGAACAGTTCAGCATTAAAACTTCTTACAGCTTTCATCACCACCGTATCTCCTCATTGTAGCTGAGTGAGGATCCTTTGAGGAAAAAAAAAGCAATAAAACACCAACACATGCAACATTGAATTAATACTTCGCTATTCCCTTTTTTACTCCTGTGAGAAGTTTGGCTGAAACTTCCGATACATTTGCTTTCTTTGGGAGTTTGCCCAAGGTTTCTGTACTTATTCTTTAGTTTGCATCACATTCTCCAGGTTGTAATGCTGATTTGCTGTCTTTTTATGTCAAAACGGTAGTATTTTTCCAGTATTTTTTAGAAAAGAAATCTATTTTTTTTAATCTATTGCCATTCTGAAGAAAATGGCAGCAGTCAATCTTTGAGAGTCTTACATTGTCAAGGGCTATTAATTACACAGAGATTTGTTGAGCAGAACCTCAGCTGTTCTCCAGTATGGCTATCTCCATTTAAGCCAGCAAAGGAGCTCCAAGGAAGATGCTTTCTCCAGCCAAGAGTGTCTTACAAGCATAAGGAATCTCTCCAATCATGATCATTATTTCATACTATTAGTAGTGGTACCTGAATTTCAAGTACAGTAAGATTAGGGTGAGATATTTAGTTATTTCTTACAGTAGCACTGCGGTCAAAACTGAGACTTACAACACAGAGTAATGCCTATTTAGAGAAAGAGCTTAGCCTGTAACTAGTATTACTGACCAGGTGCAGTCAATGGATATTTTAAGATTTTTAAGCTGTGATGTTGCAGTCTATTTCCAGAACCAAGGATGCTCTGCCTGAGCTTAAGCAATGGTGTCGCTTTGAGCTCCCTGGGCAATAAAAGGGAATAAGAACATGCTGCTTGTGATCTGGTGTGTCTGGACCATCTGGTAATGCTTCCAGTGATGGCAGCAGCACTCGATGAAACTAGTGGTTCATCTCTGAGAAGTCTGGAGGGTTAATGCAATTTACTGAAAAGTCAGGTGCCTCTTGGAAAAATTTCCCATCATAGCTTCCAGTTCTGCAGATGACTATTTGGGATAACCTCAGGATTACACAGGGATCTGTTTTTGTGGTCCTATGTCTGCCGTCCAATAAGCAGCTTCTGAAGAGCCGCATCCCCCCAGATATCTGTTCTGGTTTTGATGGGACCACCTGTATAGAGCAAGACCTGTGGGGTGTATGGGGTTTTGGCAAATATGGAGTTGGCAAAATATCTTGCAACCTTGTCTCTTTTGATTCTCCTCCCCTGAACTGCCTGGCACATTCCTTTCTCTTTATCCTTTCCATGTAGTAAATCTTGCTCTTGCTGACAGCCTTGGTAATTGCCTTATGTAGAATGAGAGCCTTCCCTTCTCTTTCTCTGTTTTTATAGTATGCAACCTTCCACAGCTAAGTTTAAAAGGACAGAAAAATTCATGGTGTTTGCAGTAGGAGCATGTTTTATGCTTGCCTGCTGCTAAAGCAGAGAGAATACTGCCCTGATATGGAAATGTCAGGGCACAGGCCTGTATCTAAGGCAGTAAATGTTTTTTTTATTTCTTATTCCACTTTATGCTGGTTGCTATTAATTTTAAAATTTTCTTGGCATTTTCAGCAATAAAAAGGGTAAAATCCTGAGGCTTTATCCTTCTGCTCGTGAACCAAGCCTTCAAACTTCAAATGAGACTTGGGCATATCCTGCTTCTAGAGACAGCTGGGAACTCTTACAAATGTATGTGAGCACTGAGACACCACTGCTGTTATCTGCTTCTGTATGAACTCATGCAGAGCATGGCCTGTGTGGATGAATAGAGGCAAATGTCTAAAATCATTATATTAAAAAAATAATCTGTCTTCCAAGCTCTTATAATAACAGCCAGCTGTAGTCTTAATGCTGTTTTGTGGTGGTCAGCAGTTAAATGATGTGCCTTTGGCTACATCCCCCAGTGCTTTCGAATAACCCAGTGCAGAGGACGTGCCTTCAGTGTGCAACCTGAACTGGGAGAGGGCTGTGCTCTGCCTCTGGTGATGTGCAGCACCCTGATTCCCCCGCTTACGCCAGAGCTGTAAACTCTCCTTGTTGCAGATGTGGTGGCACAAGGTTCAGCTCCAGTCATTCTGCTTTGTGATGATTTCTTTTAAACTTGGCCTGACTTTTACGGAGCAACCTCAGAGCACCCAGGGAAAACAATGACACGCTTGCTGCTCTTGCCCTTGTGGATTGATTTGTGTATGTCAGGATTCCAAAGACTTTACAATTTGAGCTCAACTTAAGGAATACGTGGTGTTTGGCAGTGGTACATAGGGCTGGAAAGATAAATCCAATTGTATTTAACTGCTAGGCGAATTTCCACAGCCTTTGATTTAATCATGGGAGGATTGACAGGAAGCTTTGGCCCAGTACTTCCCCGTTTAGCTGTGCTATTTGGTTACTAGACTGGAACAGCACACAGCAGGTATTGTTACGTTAGTGAAAGGCATCACACAGCAAGTTCTACCCTGGCATACAGGCTGAACAATGAAGAAATAACAATTCCTTGCTTGACCAAAGCCTGTTCACGAAATTGGGCTTGCTGGGACGTGAAAGGCTCTGTATTCATCTCCTTGTGAGTATGTGATAGACTGTTCTTTTGACAGTGAGAATCCCCGTACTGCTCCGGGCTTGGCACACACGAGCCCATGCTGACCTGTGATGTAGGCACAGTTTTAAATGACACTGTTCAGAGAATACTGCCATCAGAAACTATAAGTGAGACCCAGTTTTGTGTTGTTCATCCTCTAGTATTCTACTAATTTCAAACCTGTAAATAAATATTTGCTGTATAATTCTGTAGCGCTGATGAAGATGATTTTACTGTCAAAGTTTTCAGGAGACCTTTATCCAAGACGCAGCTATGTTATCTGTCTTGCAGGAGGGAGAAGTGGAACATTACTCTTTCTCAAGTGATATTTCCATTCTGTTCTGTATAAATAAGCAAAGAAATGCTCGTCCTCTTTCTGATATTACACCAAAGAGGATTTATATGTGAAATAAATCTTTGTAAATCTTTTCAGAGGTGCCTAAATTATTTATGGCTGTTTCAGTTTGGTTTGCATGCCATATTGCTCTCTTCAGTTAAATGGTTTATACACCACCCAGCTTTTCACATTAATCACTGCAGTGTGTGTGCTCAGTTATCCCAGCTGAAGAGCCATCTATTTCATTCCAGTAGCCATGGCCAAATGATCTAATTTTTCTGTTGGTTGTTTTATCCAGTGGTTCACAAACCCATGGCAGTTATTACACTTGCAAAGGTACATTTTGTTGTACCACATTGATGTGTTTGTCATTTTCTTCTCTCCTTCCTTAGCAGAAATCATTATTAAAATGGGGGTTTGTTCATGAATTTGTGAGTAACAGACTAAAAGCTGGCTTGGTTAAAGCAGGTGTGATTGTCCTTTGTTTCCAGCCTCCAGTCCCCTGGGTCTCCCCACCACTTTCAGCCTCCCACCTTGTCTCAGCCTCAGCAGTCCCCTGGGTTTCTCACCCCTATGTCCTCAACTTCTCCCTCTTTCAGCCTCCCATCCCGCCCAATTCTTTTGGCCTCTACTCCCCACCACCCCACTCTTTGGGCCTCCCAGGCCTTTCTTGGTGTAAACCCTGTATGTAACCTCCCACCCCCCATCGGCCTCAACCCTTCCCTGAGCTTCTCATCCCTCTTCTGGCCTCCCACCCCTCAATGAACCTCAACTCTTTCCTGGGCCTCATACCCTCTTTTGGCCTTCACATTTATCCTGGCCTCCCAGCCCTGTTGACCTCCCCTTTCATCCTGGCCTCTCACCCCCTTTTAGCCACTACTTTCTTCCCAGCTTCCACCTTTCTTCCCTGACGTGTCACCCCTTTTGGCTTCCTACTCTCTTTTGGTCTCCCACTCCCCTTTGGCCTTGGTTCCTCCCCTCCCTCCCCATCTTCTACTCCCTTTTGTCTGAATTTGTTTGTCTCTTTATGTGTAAATAGGTCCCTGGTATTGCAGTTTCAGCTGTTACCCAAACCAGGTGATGACTGTTTTTTTGGGAGGGTGTCCAAAATCATACAGACATTGCAACCTTTTCTCATTGTGATTGGGGAGAAAAAAAAAATAGTCTTGAGAGAGTCATGTCTTTTATGGCATCACTGGAACCGAAATGTGGAGACCCTGGTGTAGGTGACCACAGCTGGCTGGGATGAGCACATGGGGGTTTGTCGGTCTGCCCAGCTCAGCAGTTCGTGTGGGACATCTGGGAAGGAGGTCAGTGCAGCCCAGCGGGCAGCTCTTTGCAGTGGGGTGTTTCTCATGGCTTGCTCTGGAAGTGGGGTGGCTTTCCCCCATCCAAGCCAAGCTCCTTGTGTGTGTGTTAAGAAAGCAGGCCCTGAGAGAAAGGCTTTAACGTCTTTACTTCTGTATTAGCCATGGCCTTTCTGCTTTTCCCCACAGACAAGGAATGTCAGCACGGCTGATACTGAATCTCCAGTTAGAATTGACTCCAGTCCCTAAATCTGACCCTGTCTCAGCCAGACTTCTTCACCATCCCATTGAAAACGGACAGCATCCTTGCAGCTCGCTCTGAGTCGGTTTTAATATCTTTAAATACTGTATACCTTTTCTAATGTTTTAGATAATGGGTCCTAAGCGCTATGATATCTAGCCTTGCTTTATTATGGACAATAAAGGGTGCACTGATTTGTGTATGCACGCAGGAGATACATATACACACGTGCAATAATGCTGTATATATGCAAGCTCCTAGAGGTGATTAATAGGGTAAAGATGTGCAAATGATGAGGATTTGGAGTTGTACTTTCCTCATGTACAGCTGGCAGTGTGCTTGAGTCTATTTTGGTAGTCTCTTGGGAGTTAGAATTACTTGCCTCTGTGAAGCCAAACTGGGTCCTTAAGGATAGTGCAGCTGTGAGAGGCTTGTCCCTCTTCCCCCAGAAGACAGTCCTGGTGCTTCTCTTCACCTCTGACAGGCAGTTCAGACCTGCTGTAGTGAAGCTCTTGTGTTAGATGCCCTCTCAGCAGTGTAGGAGTTGTCTGATAGTGAGCAAATACCAAACCAAACACAACGTCTGTGTGAAAGAATAGCCAAAGTGATTCATTAAAAATACATGAACACAGCTGGCTGTAGAGTAAGGAAGTCACAGCTGTTTGTTCTCTTTCGATTCTTGTGAACACATTTTTAGCTAAGGTGCCTGAACCGCCTTCTAAAATTATGGGAGAGGGAGGACAGGAAACCCCCTGCCTTTAAGAGGGGAGCACACCAGGAGACATTGTTCTGCTGTAATTCACGTGGGGCGTTGCTCTAATCCATAAAGTGCAGCCATGTGTTCGTGTCCCAAAAGGGCATTATTATTTCATGATAACGGTTCTCCCTAGAGTGGCCTTACTCGTATTCTAAAAAGCGTTTATTGTGGAGAAAACCTGTATTTTTGGTGCAGGCAGTTAAGAGTATTGAACAGTAGTTGCAGCTGAGACAGAGATTCTCTGATTCACAGAGATTAATGCAGCTCTTTGGACTTCTCATTAGCTAGATACCACTCTGTCCAAGCCAGAGGGGGGAAAAAAGAAATTCTTTAGATAAACACTGATCAAAATATAGAACTTCTGGTACCTTCATGCAAACACCAGTGTTTGTCAGGTCTGAACAGAAATGATTCATATTTTTCTTTTTGGAGGCCAAATTGTGGAGTTCTTTTTGATTCAAGTAGCTGCATCAGTGCTCTGTCAGTTTTTTCCAGGGGCTCTGGGAATCTGCGAGGGCAGCGAGCAGCCAGTGTGAGTGAGATTTCCTTCTTGAGGGAGGGGTTGTGTTGAAAACCTGCATGTTGTGGGTGGTGAGCTTGCCGCTTTCTAAATAGCACCCAAATAATTGCAACATTGGGTTTTGGATTTGTACATCATCTCAGATGATGATTACAATGTTATATAAAACTGCTGTTGTGATGCTACAGGAGAGTTTGACAGACTTTTGAGCACATATTTCAAAGCTCAGAGTTTGTTACTCTGTAACTAGTCTGGTCAAAGAACTTAGAAAATCATGGAATGGTTTGGCCTGGAAGGGACCTCAAAGACCATCTAGTCCCACCCCCATGCCAAGGGCACTTCTCCAGCCTGTCCAGGTCCCTCTGGATGGCAACCCTTCCCTCCGGTATGTTGACCGCACCACACAGCTCAGTGTCACTGGCAAACTTGCTGAGGGTGCACTCAATCCCACTGTCCATGTCACCAACAAAGATGTTGAACAGCTCTGGTCCCAATACCAACCCCTGAAGAACACCGCTTGTCACTGGTCTGTGGTGCTCCGGATCCTCCTTATTTCTGTTTTTAAAAATGGGGGTGATGTTTCCCCTTTTCCAGTCAGTGGGAACTTCACTGGACTGCCACAACTTCTCAGATATGGTAGATAGTGGCTTAGCAACCTCATATGCCACTTCCCTGAAGTTGTTTTGTGTAAATTCTTCAGCTATCACTTAAACAGCAGCGTGCCTTAGTGACTGTCCTTCAGCTGTTACCAGAGGAATCACCACGCTTAAGATTTATTCTTCAGATGTTCTTCACCACAAGTTACAATCACAACTGTACAGAGGAAGAGCTCATGTAGCAAATGTAGTATTTCTCCATTTTAACACTGGTACTCAGACCTCCAAAAGAAGAGACATCTCATATTAAAAGAGTGTGCCAAAACTAGCATTAGTGGTAACATGAGAAACCTGCCATGACTGGGATCAGTATTGCTGTTACTAAGGGTGCAGTTAGTCCGGAGTGAGGATTCCGCAGTGGTGCTGCAAGACTACACACTATTCATCTGAAAGATTTATAAGGCACATGAAATATAAATAAAAACAGATTTATGGCATGTAGTAGCATAGATGTGACGAGCCTGTCAAGATGCTGTTTTAGCAGTCAAAGCTTAGTAAAACTCAGTCTGAAAGAAACTGCTCGAGAAGCCCAAACCCTTTTTTCTCAGCTGAACGTTTCCTCTCTGTCCTGTAACAAGCAAGGTGGATCATGCACCACGGAAAAATCTTGATGGTCTTTTGAGCATCTTATATTTCCTGTGTATTTGTCTCCTAGGATATAGCTCAAAACTTCCCCAAATTTGAAAACCTATTTAATGTAAAATTTGAATCATAATTGCAAAGGTGATTATAATATGCAAACAGGAATTAAATGTAAAACTTTGTGTTAACTTATGTTGCTGTTTTCTGTCAATACTGATGAAGAATAGTTACCAGAAGGAGGAGATAAAACCAGAACCTTCAGCCTTGTGGTCATAACTGTTCGGACTATACGGATGCATTTTTCCTGCTGGTGCTGTTTGAGTAATTTAAGCAGGACAATGATATCCTTGCTGGCTAATAGAGGTGTGCAGGTGGCAGTGTGAACACCCTGAGGTTCATGTCTTGTTGACCACAGAACTGTGCCACTTTTAGTGTTTTGTGAGTAAACTGTGAATCAAGTAAACCACTCTCAAACCCATATTGTGTTTGGTCAAGTGCACAATTTTTCACTGAAAAACAGTTTGTTGGAAAATCTCTGACTGTCCCTGCTGTTCTTTCCTCAGAATGTAAAAGGCTTTATTATGGTAGAATGAGACAGATGGAAATGTAAGGGGATCCCTTCTCCCATTCCCACCCTTGATAGCGTGCCTGACGTGGTGGGTGCTCCGTAGCACGGGTGGGGAGCACAGCGTATCACCCCTGCCAACCCGCAGCTGCGTTTAGAGCTGTGTGCTCTGCCCCATGCTCTTTGTGTTTTCTGATTCACCTGCGGTGGGCGTTCGGCAGTCAGTACTCTGAGCAGTAGGTGTTGAGTGCGGGAGACTCTGAGCACCAAGTGAACGTGCAGATGTTTTTGAGGACTCCGAGCTGGCTGTGGCAGCCAGAGCTGTGGCCGTGGCCTGCTCTCAGCCTGTCGTCACATCGCACGCTTCTGGCTTTCATAGTCCTGGTGATGGTCATAATCACCGTCACAAAGCAAAGTGCCTGATGCTAACTTGTTCTGCTCTGTTGCTTAGGAGGGAAGGACAATTCTGTTTAAAGTATTTTGTACGTTTAATGATGTTACCCGCTTACTGTGCTGGATCAGATCTCTCTGAAATGTGACCCTGTGTTCATGCCAGATACTGTATGTGGTGGCAGCTCCTGGGCTTTGTTTGGACTCATCTTTGTGGCAAGGATCAAACTAAGTCGGATATTTTTGCTGAAGAATTTTATATTTGGGTTATGATCAAAACCTCTGAAGGTGTTCATATGTGTAGGTGTGGATTTCTTGTTTCTCTTTTAACTGCTGCAGGAACAAAAGACTAGAGAGAGCCTCCTGGGTCAGTGAGACCAACCCTCTCCACTGCAGCTAACGTATCACGTGTGTGTCAGGCTTTATTTGCTTGTGGTTTTCCTCTAAATTTCGTTGCTGGTAGCAGAGTAATATCTCTCCAAATGTTTTATTTTCAAGAAAACAAAGGCCAGCTCCATCTTTGCTAAATTTGCAAGCACTTAAAGAAAGGAAAATCCATTTATCTCAAGACACCAGCTTTCTATAGTCCCTTAATTTATAGGATTGTCCATTAAATGGCTGATTAGCTTTGTGTCCTTTATGTGCTTCAAGAGTAGCAGTCTCTTTAAAGTTTGTTTGCAGAGATTTGTGTTTGCCTGCTATCATCCTTAGTACTTCACTTGATTGTTTTTATACACGCTCTTATGCCAGGCTAACCATATCACGTGCTCAAGGATTTATTAGAGTGTTCAAAGTATTTAAAAATTACTGCATGCTTGATTTTCTTTGTGTAAGGCAGGAAACTGCTTGATTTCCAGCTTTTTAAATACTCTTCTCCTCAGAACCCTCTCCTCTGCCCCAATCTGCTATTTCCTCCCTCTCAGACAGGAGATGGAGCATGCCCTGCCAGTGGCCAGTGAGGAGGCTCTGTTTATTCATGCTGTTCCTCTAAAATGGTCAACAAAAGCCTAGAGATAATGAGACGGCCAGAGTTTTTGAGGTTTTGGTGTGACCTTCTATTATAGCGAGCTCTCCAGCAAAGGCTGAGAGGCTTTAGTACTCAAAGAAGTCAGGTACCTGTGGGACTACGACCCAAGGTAGTTTCTTACCAGAGGGAATTCTGCAGTCTGTCTGTCTGTTGCCTGGTAAGCACAGGTAAGTTGCTCCCAAAGCAAGAAAAACTCCTCCCCTCCTTCCACAAGTATCCATTGGACCTGCTGTGCTCTTGTGAAAGGAGCATAACACCAAATTGTGGACAGATGTGTAAAATAATTACTGTTAGTCAGTCACACACCTCTCTGAGAGGCTGCCTGTGTGCGGCACTAATGGCTTTGTGCTCTGGCATATTGTACACACAGAGAACAGACGTTTTAGCCCATGGCTGGTAGAAGGTACAGCAACACAGTTGATGTATACACAGTGTTGAATCAAAATAGGAGTTCTGAATGGTAGTAAGTGATTGTAAGGACCCAGAGCTATGTCTTTGCTAATGTTCCTACTACCTGCAAAACTATGAGGCATTGGACAAAAATGTATTTCACAGGCTTGAGTATAACACTCAGGTTTGTCACCCTAAAGCCACAGAGAAATCCCACTGCCCGTTTGTCATCTTTTCCACCAGAAAAGCAATTTTCAAGACTTTGGATGTGCGCTGCTGCTCCAGTATCAGTGCTGATATTGGGACAAGGCAGTGGTGTTCATGGAAAGCTTTCACTGAAGGAATTCTGGAATTGTTTCACCTTTGCAAAGACAAAATTTGGTGATACGCCATTCTCCAGTGCAAAAAGTGTACAAACAGAACTGCATAGGCAAGAGAGATTCTCTTAGCTGAGGACTTTCTGCTTTTCTTATATCCCAAAGAGGTTGGGACATAAATGCACATGGTGATCCTGGCTGGCCTGAGTCACTGGGAAGGAGTCTTGGATCCTGTGTGTCTCTCACCACTAGATTAAATTGCCCTTCCATTCTGGGAGAGGTGGAATATGGTGTGTGGTGCAGCAATTGTTTTTGTTTGTTTTTAATAACTAGCTTTAAGGCAATAACAGGCAGGCAGTGTCAGCCTGATGTATTCTGGTTTGATTTCAGGCATTACACAAGGGAACAGACTATTTCCACATCTCCCCCTAGAGCTCTTTAGCAACAACAGCAGCAATAATAATAACAATCCAGGTTATTAAAAAAAGAAAAGAAAGAAGAAAACATCACACTGGTTCCCTTAAGGAGTTGCACAAAGCCATGGCAAAGGTCCATAGGACTGGGCATCTTTGCTCCCAGCGTAAGAATTAGTGCACGTAAATAACAGTATACAGCGGTGTTGCACAATGAGCATTTCTGATATTCAGGAGAAATAGGTTTTCTTTCAGTTGAGGAAAAGTATTAGGCTTTTCACCGAAAAGGTCGTCTTCTCACCCTTGCCTGTGTAGGAAAACTTTTTACCTGCATTCGTTAGAACAAGTGTTGAGGGAACTTGTGAGTCGAGCTAAATGCCTGACTAAAGAGGAATAGCAAATGTCAATAGAGGGAAGAGCTGATGCCTTTTTAATGGGAGAAGGGTCAGTGGGTTGGCAGGAGAATTGATGAACTGCCAGTATAATATGCTGTGTGTAACACCGAGGTAATGCCATGTACTGTATTTTAAGAGCACAGTGTCTCTCCCCTGGAAACAGCAGAGACTTACCATGCTGCTGAGCGAGTCTCAGACTTGCCATCTTATATAGCTTTGGTTAGGTCTTTTCTTCCCTTTCTGTATTTCTTTTTTAATCTAAAATGATTAAAAAGAGAACCTCTAGGCTCTTTTGTGCTGGAAATGTCAAGAGGACACAATTTTGGATTTCCTGGGTGGTTATCAGTGTTGTGTTTGTATGGCGCCAAAGAGAGGAGGTTAAAAGAGGAGTTCTGGAGAGGGGGAGCAGTGCTGAAGGGAAAAATTGTGGAAATCTTTTGTGCTCTCTCAGTATACATTTGTACAAACGTTTCATCAGAACAGAAACAGTAGGAAAAAACCTCTTTTATCAGGTTGGAAAGAGAAATGTTAAGAGTGTGAGACCTTATTTTTCCCATTCAGGACCAGACGTGGGGATAAGGCTTGGACTGGAAAAACATATAATGCATGTGTAGCTATGTGGGAAGAGAGGAAAACCATGGTTTTACAGTGGATGGAGCCAGGTGCAGAGCCATTATCTTCTAGGTTGGTAGAAGACATGGAAGGTTCTTCTGACTAAGGTTTAAGATGTCATCTGCATCCTTGATGCCATCATAGGCAGAAGAAATTCTTTGCATCAGTAGTTATGATGAATTGCATTAATTAAAATTTTTGCATTGGTTTGGCTGGGTCAACTTTCTCTCCTCAAAGTCTTTGAGGCAGTAGTTACCTAAGAGTTAATAGAAACCCTATTTTGCAGTGAATACATGGTGGGTATGGCTGCACTGTCAGCTGAGAATTATGCTAATGGAAAGGACATAAGAAAAAAAATGTTATGTGTACACATTAGTGAGCATGGTCATTGGTTAATTAGTGGTTAACATGTGCATTGTGGTATGATTCAAAGGCCCTAAAAGTTCTCTGTGAATGCATTTCCATTGCTAGGCATTTTGCCTTACATGAAAATGTTCCAGAAATGCAGGCTCTACCTAGAACAGCCAATGTAATTTTTCAGATTGAGAGAAACAAAAAATCTCTTTGTTTCTTTCTTGTTTTAACCTTCTCCTTGTTCTTCAAAACAAGGCATCAATCAATGACAACAGAAACGGCTACTCTTAGGGCTGTCAATGTTTATAGCTTTGGGTTTAATAGCAAGGACATAAATATATACTTTTCATTACATTTTTGCTGTTATTTGCTCATCATCCACAGTATCTGATATTATCATAACTCTTTGGTGGAAGCTATTAAAGTTATGGTTTGTAGCTCACACTGGCATGAAGCAGACAGAGAGCCATAAAAGCAAAGAAGCCGCATGGATTGAGATTCAACTATTAGGCAGTATTGGTCATTTTCTCACTATCCACAAAACGGCAACTCTGATCTCAGTACACAGTATTTTTAACCTTCCTTTCTCACCCTGCCTCCGCTCCCCCCCCCCCCCCACTCCTCTTCAAGAACCTAAAGTCACACTTGCCATTGCAAGTGCAGGATGATGTTTGGCTTGTTAGGGGCAACCACTACTAAGCAAAGAAAGTCTGTTCATCTGTTGAATAAAAGAAGCAATTTAGGGCTTAGAAGCAAATTAGGGCTTAAAGAAGAGATGACTTGAAGCTGTGCCTGCAATAGGCTATTGTGGTGCCCACCCCAGTTCTGGGTTGTGGTAGCAAAGCTCTCCTGGGTCACTTGTTTAGGAGGACATTCTCCAGTGGAAGATCTTTGCAGAGAAGCTTTCTGTCTCTCTGTATTCAGCTCTGCCTGGGAAATTCCTCCAGTGGGGCCCATGAGCTTTTTATCTTCATTGGGAGAACTCCTTGCTGTCAATACTTTGGCCTGTTTACAAGTGAGTGGGTAGAAAGACAATGAACTAATAGAGCTAGTTTACTAATTAAAGATGGCCAGTGAGAAAATAAAGCCTCAGTTGAGACTTGTCAGGATAGGAATGATCTGAGATGGTGACTTCATGGGTATAAATCATTCATCTTCTGGCAGAAGATGTCTGGCTTCCTTCACATATGGCTTGAAATTACTAGCAAGAAATTCTAGACCAAATTCTGATGTGATTTACCTGTTCTGATCCTCCTGGTATTGCTAGGCTCTGATGGGATGTGTCCTGATCTTTCTACCATAGTGGCAAGAATCCTTATCATACGGCTACCATAGTGGCAAGAATACCTCTAGTGAGTTTTGAACTAAATTCTAAGTACCATAGTGAATCCTTATCATACGGGCCTAATCAAAAATCTACAACCTCTAGTGAGTTTTGAACTAAATTCTAAGGACTCCTAGCCATTTCATATTCCATATTAGTTTAAATTTCTGTTTACCCACTGTATTTCAGCATAGAAATTTACAAAGAGCACAAATGCTCTTTCATCTGTCCCTCTTCAGAACTAGTCAGTCAGCTGTTGGCAGAGACTGACTTTTGCTGGGTTTTCCCAGCTTTCTGCAAATAATCCAGGCTTATCCTTAAATAGCCTAATTCTGTGTCAGTGCAGTTTAGGATTTATTTTAGTCTCTAATATTTCATGTGACTATCAAACAAAATAAAGCATTCTAAAAAAAGAAGTCTTTTTACAAATCTAATTGTATTCTTCTCCAAAGAAGTAGCACATTTAGCAGCTTCTGAACACATTTGGTTTGTATTACAAGTCAGGTGGTTATTCTTTTTAAGCTGCTAAATGCTTGTAGTAACTCTGCTTCACCAAGAGGAACCAAAAGTGAATGCACTTCCCACCTCCCTGTCTGTGGCTGCTCTCCTGCATGTGTGCTCACTGTCATTCAAGTACCCTTCCCAGCTTCAGCGACAGTGGCTGAGTTTGGTGTCTTCTGTCCCTTATTTTAGCCTCAGCCTGTTCCTCATCCCACTGAGAGCTTTATATCGAGCCATACCGGAGCTGTAACAGGAGTCACCCCTGCTGAAGGGTTCTCAGGGTGGTGGTGTGATACACCTGGAGAGAGGCTCTGCCTGCTGCTGCACTTCAGCATCCTGTTCTGCCTTTCCTCTTCTCACCAGTGCTGTTGCTGCAGGTTTTGTATTTCGGTACCACACAGAGGACATTTGCTTTGAAAGAGATTAGAAATGTCTCTGAGGAGAGGTGAAACGCCTTGGTGTGTGTCCTGGCACATGTGGTGATCTGCGTGGGGGTCTGATGTGTCAGCAGTTCCCTTCTCCTTGCTCCTGATTCCTACGAAGTCAGTGAAAGGGTGGAACCTGTTGTGGCCTTGTGAGTAACCTGGTGGTCTGTATGAGTAAGGGCCTTTGTGTCGATGTTTAAACAAACACACTTTTGGGACCATGTGTGTGATGGAGAAGTATGGTTGTGCAGGGAGGAGCAAACAGGCAGCGACCAGGGCACTGAGATTGTTGGCTGAATGAGAAGATGCTTTATTCAATGGCGGTGTTTTTTTAGCTGGTCACCTCCTGTCCTGGCTAAATTCCTCTTGACATCTGACCACTAGCTGACAGTCCTGAAGCTTTGCCCTTCTGCAGTGAGACCTCCCACAAGACTGCCACTTCTGAGAGCGGGCAAGCTTCAGATTGGCTGAAGATGACAAGGATCACAAGCTAAAACATAGAGCCTGTGAAAGGCTTGCAGTTGCTGCCTTGTGTACTGTTCTCTTTTCACTGTGGGTGCTTATTTCTAATCCCTTTTAGCCCTACTGTGTAGTGTAGCTACACTGAGTATAAATTGCTTTGGAGCAGTTTTTCTACCTCTTTCAGAGGAGAATAGGGTACCACTGCCTGGGAATAGGTCATTCCCTTTTGCTTGCTACAACCATTTATGTGTGTGAGGATCACAAGCACAGGGGCTACCTGATGTATCTACTAGGTATTGCGTTAAGCATGCAAGTGCTGGCTGCATTTGTGAGCATCGTTGGAGTGAAGGTTCTTAATTTGGTCCAAATGGATTAAAAAAACCCAACCCTTTAGTGCTTTTTCAGATGAGTATTATGCTTGGTTACTGACGTTGTAAATCTGAGTTGTGTTCCTGGCTGTTGTTAACAAAAGATTGTTGTTACCTGAACTGGTCAACCAGGAAACTGAGAGGGGGGTGAGAGAGGTTTGAGGGGTTGCAGGTGCAGTTTAAAGTAAAAAGGAGAATGTGCGAGGTACTTTGCTGGGGTCTGTTGCTGCTGTTGCTGGGTTGGCACATGGGTGAGCTGGGTCAGAAGCAGGTCTCCTCCTCCTACAGTGGAGGGGATGAACATCTGAATTGCATTTTTAAGGTAACCTTGTTGCCTCAGATGTTGGTGATGACTTGAGGGTTAAAGCTGTGCTGGGCTTATACAATCCCTTTGGCAGGCACTTGTTATTTTGCAGAATTACTGCATTTTGGGCTCGTGTGGCCCTGCTGATGGCACTAATCGTCATGATAGGAGGCAAAGTACCATGCCTGGCCCTATTTGTGCTACTTTAGCCACATGGATGTTCATCCATTTGATTTGGAAATATTTCTCTGCACTCATCAACAGCCACATGCAGGCAACCGAAATTGCCACATTTATTCTGCCTTTGTTCTGAAAACGACAGACGCTACATTACTGTGAAACATGGTGAAAGGCTTTTGTAGCTTTGGTTTTGTTTCTCATTTGTGTGTAAGAGTGTGATATATAAGCTATTAATGCTGATGAGTGAAGGGACTTTTCTTCAGCAAGATCTGCTCCTTCTCCCATGAAGTCAAGCGAAGCTTCCACTGGGGAACATGTGCTGTTTGTGCTTAGCAAAGGACTTAGAAACTGTACTGGGACTCTGGAAGGAGAAGAGTTTAGTGCACGTGTGACTCACAAATACATGCAGATATGTTATGTGGGGGTTATTACTTTTTCTTAATAATGTGACTTTTTCCCCAGCCTGAATAATTTGAAGGAATGATGCTGTTGTGCACACGCCTGAAGGCGTGTAACCTGCTCTGTCCTGTGGGACTGTGGCGTGTGTGCTGGTCCCAGTGCAGGTATCTTAAGGAGATAAATACAAAAAACATCTGCCGAGTCTTGTGTGTCAAGTGCCAGCCTTGCACAACTGCTGTTCTCCTCGTGCCTGACCACATTTAGGGCTCTCATACAACAGTTTTGCAGTGTAGACACTAGAGCCTTATTCCCATTCCTTCACCTCATGAACCAGCTGTGCTGAGCAGCTGTACTTGGGTCACCGATGGGGACAGGGACTGTGCCACGTTGCTGCTTCCCTCCGAGGCTGTTTAATGCAGACACTGCCCTGTCCCACACTCCAAGGGCAATTCATATCACCTTTCAAAAAACCTGAGACCCTGCCACTGTTTGCAGTAGGAAAGCCGGTACTTAGGGTGCTTAATAAAAAGCTTTGCCAGCCTAGGACACAAAGGGCAGTGTCAGTCAGAAAATGCTTGTGGAGAAGGAAGGCAGAGCCTGTAGTGAAACTATTAACCCCCCCTTTTCAGGGTCTGCTTCATTGTGTCTTTGGGCTTTGCCTTAAATCTGCGTTGTGTGGTACCTTATTTGTTTGTTTATGTTGTGTTTAGCAATCATTGATAACGTCGTGCTTGGGTGGTGGATGGGGCTAGATGGTCTTCAGAGTTCTCTTCCAGCCTCAATTATTCTGTAATACAGATGCATGGAGAGATGCCTACAAAGACTTCAGGAAAGAATAAATGAAGCAAAAACTCTTAGCCTCGCTGAAAAACACTGACACAGAGGAAAGCTGTGTGGTTGTATATATACTGAGGGTTGGTCTTTCTTTATGAGAGAGAGTTTTTGATGACTTTGGAATGGGAATACGGAAAAAGGCTCATTGGTTCATTACCAAACAATCATGGAGTGCTTGCCTCTGCCTTGTGTTCAGTTTGTGCAGAGAAGCCTGTGGAGTTTCTTTGAATGAGATTTCAAATGCAGTAGGGCAGAGAAGCATTTTCTGGAATAGCTTTGTAAAATTTGCTTATGGTATAACTGAGTTGTGTTTCTCATGGAAATTATTTGGATGTGACACTGCTTTTATTTTGCCTGCTACCCCGAGCCCTAAGGACTAGTAACTGTTGGATGCTTACATTTAACTGGAGCTAAGCAGAAATTTGACAAACCTTGGGTGCCTTCAATTTGCGGCCTTTTGATTTACTGTTATTAAACAATTATAGCTGGATTTGCCTTTTGGGGAGTCTTTGTTTATGGCATTCTAAGCTAACAAAGCCCAGCTAAGCCAAAGGATGGATTATCGAAAATCAAAGCCGGCTCTCCTAATAGGGACAATGGAATCCCGCCCGGTCCGAGCCTCGCCGTGACACCTGGGAGGCCCGCACTCCAATATGATAAAGTATTTTCTTTGAGAGAAGGTCAACAAAAGTTCACTTTTACAGAGAAGTTCTTATTCTCGGTTAATGGGGCTCCCTGTTGCATGGCCCTGCAGTTGCTTAACATAAAAAGGATGGATTGTCAAAGAAATTACCTTTAAAGTTCTTCCCTGGCAAACTTATCTGAAAGGACAGACCAAGTGTTCTCTCCTGGCCAGCCTGAGCGGTCCATGACCCAGCCACCCAAGCTATCGTGCCCTTTTGCACTTCTGCAGTTTAGCATTTGTCAGCAGTTTGATTTCGACCCCTCGTTTCTGGGCAAGTGCCATTCCTTCGGATTGTTATTTTATAACAGAATCTCCTACCTGGGTTTGAGAACAAACCATTTCATCTTTTTATGGCATAGAAGTGAAGACAGTTCCAGTCCTTAGGGGATTTTCTAGTCCCAACACAGCAGATTTATAATTGATCATGAAATATTGTGTGAGTGTATCATATGTGATGTGGACTAGGACCTTTTTTGGTTCTCAAGAACTAAACACAAAATCAAAACATAGAAGCAGAGCCAGACATGGCTTTTGTTTGGCATGCGTTACGTATGTAATTTCTTGAGTATGTAATTGATCCCTAGTCATAGCTGGGCCCAGACCCAGCAGACAACTGTGGGCATTATTCTTAGCGATCCCTTTCTGTTTTAGCTGACTCACTTTTCCCAGAAAGGGGAGAGTTGGGAGTGGGGTGTGAGAAGCGCATGACCTAAGGCCAACATCATCTGCTGGGAGAAATAGGTACAGGCTGTTTGGGCTTGCTTTAACTTGATTTATCATGTATGCAGAATGGTGCTTGAAGCAGGTACTGGAGAAATATAGTTATCTTTTAAAAAATTACTTTGCATGCCAAACTGTGGACCTGGCCGTTGGAAGCTTTATGATCAGTCCTGCAGCAGACCTTGTTGCATAATTGATTTTGCAGTACAAGCTCTGGCACAGGTCTCCTGGAGCTTCTGGAGGGGTATGGCTTGGGATGTCAGCAGGGATGTAGGACGATTGGTATTTTTTTATGGTTAGCAGCAGAAAATCAAGTTCTGCTCCCATGCGCAACGCTGTGATGGCCCTTCTCTTCATACTCTTCACTAGTACACTTTAACTATGTAAGTTAACAGTCTGTTTTCAAATCCTCTGAGATTGCTTGGAGTCTTTCAGCTCATGTAATTGGGCTGTCAGCCCTGTGTACTAAGGCCCTCATGCTTGAGCATGGAATCAGCCCAGCCAACCTTTAGTTGTGACCCCGTCCCCTCTCCCTACCCCCTTTATTTTTTTTATGTACAATATACATCACTGTCTCAACTACCATCAGTCTTTCCAGTAGCCAATCTCGTGTTTCTGATGATGTGAGCTGGGAGTGAGCAGCTTTCGCCACAGAAGCCCCTGAATCTAGTACCACTGTGTGTCACGCCAGACGCTTAGAGAAAAGGGGCGTTAATTCTGCCTGTTTGCATTTGAACAGTGAACACATCTCCATAAACCCTGTGCAGCTGAGAAGCTGTACTCATCCAAGAAAGCCACCACTTCCAGATTAACTCTCCCTGGGAGCTCACAGAAGCTGTTCTGATGGAGAAAGGAAGCTGCTGGGATGAAACCCCAAGCAGAATATTTGCTATTTTGTCACATTAAAGAATATACGTTTAATAACACCAGGAGCCTCGGCGTGGAGGTACAGCCTCTGCTGTGTCATTTTCTCTTACTTTTAGTTTTTGGGTTTTCCCTCTAATTAGCTATGTTCCAATAAATCCTTAATACAACAGCTGCTTTAAAAACAATTGAAAATACAACAGAGTTTAAATTGCTTATGGCTTGCTTTGTATGGCTTCCAGGCATTTGGGCAATTTTGCTAACAAGTATCCTGTAACCTATTTGCAAAGGCCACTAGCAGATAATTATATTTGGTTAATTTACATACTTTCAGTTTATAATCCTAATTAGTTCTCCAACCAGTAGTCCCTAGGCAATATGTAGTCTTACCTCATTTTATTTGCCATCACTAATGTGCAAGTTCTCTTCTTTTAATTTACAAAAAAATGCTGTTAGGTTTGGTTCAGGGCTTTCCCATTTCGGTGCACATCTAAAGCTGGGTGATTCCACGCTGATTTAAACCCTATTTGCAAATCAGTATTTTACATTTTCAGATATTCCATCTGGGAGACATTCTGCAATTTAGGGAAACTGACCCCAGTTTGACACAGCCTATTTTTATTGCAAAGAATCAGGCCAAATTCTGCACCAACCTGTATCCAGGGCGTCCCATTGTTGTCTCTGGTTTGCCTAACCCTGTAGGATGAGGACTGAGGTGCTGGGCTGTAACTGTCTCGGTACCATGGCAAAAGCAGAGATGGGTGTTGGGCAGTGTGAGCCTCCAGGGAGCTGTGCACACGGGCTCTGTAAGAGGCTCTGGGGAAACCTCCCGGGCTGCTTGGCAGTAGCCTGTTCCCCTTCCTACATTTAGGATCTCTCCCTGCATACTATTCTGGGATGGATTATCACTTGAGCGTGAGGTTACACTCTGTAAATTGCCTGAGAAGGAAGGGAAAAGGAGGAGAATGGAAATGGGAGATTTGTACTTTCAGGTGAGCAACACTTCATTTAGCTCCTTCCAGGTTTAAATGAATTTCAAAAACCACTTGGAATGTCTCCCCAGTGCAAGGAGCACATCTCCCAGTGCTGATCCCTGCAGGATTCTGAGCAACTGGGATTGAAGTTGAGTGTCCAGCCAGGGTCAACCTGCCACAGTGAGTCAGGCCCTTGCTGGGGGGCGGGACCTGTGCCCAGGCTGTGAGGATGGCTGTTGCTTTGCAGGGCTAAGCAGCAGTTGGGGGAGAGCCCTGGGTTTCAGGTAAAGCCTGTAGTAACACAGGAGACAGGATCTCCAGTGTTGCACGGAGGTTTCTGACATGAGATGTCCTGCCAGAAACGGCCATTTCAGTTGTTATCTTTGAAGAACTGGGGTATGAGCTATAATGCAATTTTTAGAGAAGCTGTTGGATGAAGTATTTCCTCTTGGACGCCAAAGGCTGCTTTCTAGGCTGATTCATTTCACTGTAACGAGGTCAGGTTTGGACTAATGTTATGGCAATTTCCAATGTTTCCTTGCAAGCAATAAAAAGACCCAAAATCTTCCTTTTTACCACCACATTAAGTACTTCGATAAGGTAATGAAAAAAAATGTGTGATAACTGAGAAAGGAAGAGGAAAATCTGCAGTTTGCAAAGCTTTTGCCTCGATTTCCAGGATAACTGATGGATTCTGGGACATGATGCTACTTAATACATCGTGATACCAAAGGAGGGAGGTGATGTTTTAACTAACCAAAATAACAACAAATGCTTAGTGAGGAAAAACTCAAAGGTGTGAGAATAATTCTTGGCCAATAATTTTATTTCAACATCTTTAAGAACGTAAATTTTATACTGTTGATGCTTTGGTGTAATTTCTACACATCAAACTTGAATACCCAAATACGTTTCTGCTGTTACAGGCATGCATACAGTGCTCAGCATTTACATAACGGATGCCTACAGGAACTTGTTACCTGTGAACTTATTCCAAAGGAGCCTATTCTTACGAGTAAAACCTTGGTAATTCTTCCTCATCAGAGCATTTCAAACCTTACTCTAGTATTTCCAGGTAGAATAAAGATGGCTTAATTGTCTTTTCATGCCTGGTTTAAGGGCTGTGATTCCCCATTAATTGTAGCTGCGCCTGTGCATCTCAGTTTCTGAACTTCAGGAGAGGCAGTGCTTTGCTATGGCTCTCACACCTGCCACTGAGATGCACACAGAGTAAAGCACATTGGAGACAGAGATAGCAAGCATCTCACATTGAAAGTGTGTTGTGAAAATCATATGTTTTTCTTACCATATCACTTGTGATGATAATGACTGGTAGTATGTCAGATGAAATCCTGGCTCTAACAAAGTCAACAGAAAATCTTTCATAGGCTACAGTAGGACTAGTGCTTAATCCCACAAGAAAATCCTGTTTGAAGACAAATTTACAGAGGTTTATTGACATGAGTGCCAGATATCAAGGGGCAGTGACAATTTACATGGGCTGAAGATGCATTTTCGGGTATGTAAAAGTTTACTGTGGAATACGGCAGATAGACATTCAATGCTGATTCAGTGCTAGTCCACAAAGGGAGTGGAAAAAACCCCAAACAAGTCTGTTGTTTGCTTCTTGGTAACCGACAAAATAGGCACTGAGAAGAAGCTGTTAATCTCTCTGTTCCAACTTTCCACTTCTATGATTAAGATTGTAATTTTTGCTCTGTATAGTTACGACAGAAGAGTCCAGAACAAAAATTTAGGAGGGTTTGGGAGCAAGTTTTCTGTGGGGGCAAGGGAAAAGGGAGAGGGGATGGAGGATCTGGCAGCTATTCATGAATCTGTTACTTAATCCAGCAGAGTATTCCAATTTATATCTGAATTCTTAATCCAAAATAGAAAACAAGAAAAGGAGTGATACCTATTTGACATTTAGGTTTTGTGTTTTTTCACCATTTCTTTTAACTTATATACTTATTTGTTTTAAATTACATATGCTTTAACTGGTGTACTGTCTCTTTTTAATGCAAACCCACACTGAGGCCTGTAGGTGGGTTTTACATACCGCTAAGAAACGACAAAACAAAGCAGAACAGGAAAGCAGAGGTCCTATTTCTTTCTTGCCTACAGGTCATCTTAAATGCCTTGAGTTGAAGGTACACATTGCTTGATTCTACTCTTGATATTCCTTGTAATTCTCTCTTGCCTCTTCCCTCCATCTCTCCTTCCCTCAAGAAAACCTCAATCCAAATTTCCCCCACGTCAGGATGCAGATTGTTCTGCTGGGTTTGACTCTGGCAGGTTGTCCAGGTGTTTCTGCACACAGGAGCTACGCTTGAGGAAAGAATACTCTGTGTGGTGAAACCAGAAGGGATTCAAAAGAATTTAAGAGAGTTTGAAATATAAAACAATAATTTATTTTGCTTCATTTTACTTGTTAACGTTTGTAGCTAATGATGGTTTCATGAAACTGCTTTTATAATTCAATACATTCAAATCTATAAAGCAAACAGTTACTACCATGGGCTTTTCAAATTCCACAAACTGTCTTATATAAACAAATTAGCTGTACATGCACATTTTTTCAAAAGGTTGCAACATTTGCAAACATGCTTTAAAATCCTTTAAAGCTGTAGTAGAGTGTACTTTGCTTCAGGCTTTTCAGATGAAACCTATATACTTTCTTCAGAAACCTTAAAAAGAAAAATGTTTAAATGTTGAGCATAACTCTAAAAACTGCCGTTTGATATATGTTCAGTGTTACATAAGAATGAGTCTGAGGTTAAACCTTGAGCTAAATATTGATAAACAGCACTCTGTGTAAAAGTGAACAACAGCAAAATAATATCACAAAATGTGGTTTCACAAAAAAGTATGTGCAGTTGCTCTTGTGGGTTTTTTGCATATTTTTTTAGGTAAAGAAAAGCACGGGTACCTTTTAATATTAATATAGTTTAAGCAAATTACCTGTGTAAGTATGGTTAATACATTTCTGGTATTTAAACTTTTCATGTAAAAGGTAACAAGTAAAAAAGTACAATCAGTATTCCAAAAAGCACTGCTAATATTGCCTTTGAGGGAGATGGGCAGGCTTCCTCTCCACTTTATAATGGAGATCCCAGCACCCACAGTTGCAGAGTTCAGTATTTGAACTATAAACTTGACGACTGCATCTTATATACAAAAATCTTGCCACATTCAACGAGGCATTGATTTCTACCCCAATGGTAGTGTGTTCTGTACATAATTTAGCAATGGTGATTATACAGTAGTCACTGACAGGAAGGAATTGTACACCCGTGTGCCGTCTGGTGACTTGGTGCCATGGGTTAGCAGTTCTTGGATTGTCATCCAATTGTCAAATATTTTTTTATTTCTCTTCTTCATCATTTTTTTGTGGCTCAGTTCAATGATATTCATCTCTTTCTTTTCTTCTGCACCTTGCTGTTCCTTTAAGCAATCTAACCTGCTCTGCATCATAAACTCACGCCGCCTCCTCTGCTCCTTCGCTTTCACTAAATGCTGCTTCCGCTCACATCTTCATTTCACTTATGGCATCATCATCGGTAGTCATACCACTGCGCTCCTCCTTAATCTTTATGGCACGTTCTCTCAGCAGCCTGTCCCTGACTGGCCTCTTGGTAATGTAGCGTGTCCCGTCGCTTCTGACCTTGACTTTCCACTCCATCCTTGGCTCGCTCTGGCTGGAGTTGAAGTCCTTGCACATACTCACCAGACTCATTTGGCTCTGTGCGTACTCCACCGCTGACTTCTGCTGGATCAGCTGCATGTAGCTCTGATAGTGCTGTGCGTGGGCAGGAATATGAGCATGCTTATATGGAGAGTGATGGTACGGCGAGATGTAGGAGCCAGAAGGTTTCTGACCATGAGTAGGGCTTTTGCTTCCATCACTGGCTTTTCTCTCCTTGCTTTCCGGCTGCTTGCCAAGGTCGGGATCTTTAGCAGAGGCATGGCATTTAGCAGTGCTGGATTCATGGCTTTCTGAGCTAGCGTATAAATTCTTTTGGGAGACATTATATGCCACTGCCCCCTCATTACCTTGACAGTTAATGCCTTCCGCAGTTCTGCGCAGCGAATTGTCAGGGGAAATCTCCAGCGTGAGTGGTGTGCTTCGGCAGCTTTCACCGGTGTTATACGCGCTCGAGCTATCCTTGTCAGACTTCTCGGGGAGTTCCGTAATGTCTGAGAGCTCGTGCCTGCGAACGTCGATGCTTGTGTTATAGTTGCGGAACCCGCTGTTATGCAGCATCCAGGGTTCCCGGTACTGATCCTTCAGCTGCTGCATTTTATGAGCTCTCACAATATTCAGGCACTCTAGCTCGATATTGCGCAGCTCCTCATTCAGCATCTCCAGCTCTCTGTCAACACTTTCTTGGTCGCTTTTGCTCATATCCAGTGTGCTGTTATGATAATACAGACTGTACGGGTTGGCAGACTTCACCTGGCACTTCAGTTCCAGCAGTTCCCGGAATCGCTCGCATTCGTCTACGGGGATGCCAAGGAAGTCGACGTCTGTGCAGTCGGCCGAGATAAATGATTCATTGCTGAACTGCATATCCCCACTTCCTAGGGTGTCATGACTGTACGTCAGCTTCTTCTGGCTCCCTAAAGTGTTGGAGGAGGTGGTGTGATCATCCGCATTGTTTTCCTGCTCGGAGCTCTCATCGTTGCGAGTGCTGTCATCTGTGCGCCCCATGCCGCTGTCCTTCTCGTGCTGGTTAGATAAAATAGTGGCTGTGTCTGTGGTACCTCCATCCTCCTCGTGTTTCTTCTAACAGCAAAAAGGAAAAGACAGAAAGAGAAATTATTGCAAGGCATGAAATATTTCAGGGTGTTTATCTTTTAAGTTTTCTTAATCTGTCACCTGTTGCACTTTCTGCATCTTTGTCTTTTATGTGAACGGAAAGACTATTATGAAGAACCCATAGGAATGGTGACTGAAAACACAGCATGCTGTGGATGACCTCTGCAGAAGAACCTGAGGTCTGTTTTTCAGTTATATGGCAACAATGATAGAAGTCACAATTCCACATTGTTTTATTCTCCTACTGGATACACAAAAGTATCCACTTCCACTGTGGTGCCAAAGTGGGAATATGTCCCTTCAGAAAATGTGGCTCCTGCAGAGGATGTGGAATTGTAGAAAACTCAAAAAAAACCCTCTAGGCAAAATTTGAAAATCTATTCGTGAACTTGTCTGACTGCATTAATCATGGCAGAATGATTAGTACAGGTCCAAATCTGTGGCCCTGCATAAATGTTGCTATTTAAAAACCTTTATCTTTGTCTTTCTCCCCATAAGTAGACTTTATTTTGTCATTTGCCTGAGTTCTCCAGGAGGCAGGCTGTTTTCAGTTTGTGCATGCGTATCAGATAGGGAATTGCCTAAGTCAGCCCTCTGCCTGCTTTATCTATCACACACCTAGCTTGTCCTTGTTTCAGTGACCGCAGCCAGGATGGTGGATTTCTAAGAACTGTGATTATGATATTGTACGGGACAAAATAAAAAAGGTGATGTTTGAAAACACTTTGGTCCCCCAGATGAAGTTGTGGATAGTCATCTAAGATCTTGATTTTAAAGAAAGTCCTTTTGCCGTGATCGTCATTCGAGACACTAAGTGTATTCAGTCTGGCTCAGTACTGGAATACTGAGTGCCATGTGTGGTTTTGACACCACTGTACAACAGACTGGCAGTACCTGCTGAAGCATGCTGGCAGTAAATTGCATTGCCTGGTGGTGCTGTTCCTCTAACATGTCCATGTGCAAGTCATCCAGAAAATCGTTTCTGTCATCATCCATCCATCCTTCATCCAGCTATGTGAAAAGGGAGGGAAAAATCAAACCGCATGTTGTCAAAAGAATGAAGACTGACATAAATTATGTTCCTTCTTTGTGGAAAGTGAATGGGAACTCTTAGGAGATCCCTTCCCATGACAGGGCTGCTGTGCCCTGCGAAGGAGCACGCATCTCCTTGTGCTAAGTGTGGGTATTGGCTGTCCTACCTCCCCCAGCTGCCTCCATCTCCCCAGCATGGTTTTATCTTCAACAGCCCTTATATATGAAACAAAACCAGCCTTTTCACCCATGGAAATACTTCCTAGGGTTGGGGCTGGTTTGGTTTGTGTGCCAGTTGATTAGGATGTAGAAAAATGCTGCATAGTCCAAAGCTTGAAGGCACCACTTGCAAGGCAGCATCAACGGCCAGAGGGAAAAATGCTTGCCAGGGGTCTGTAAGACTTTTTGACTCCCAGCCTCAATTACCCCCAAGGGCAAGATCAGAAACACCTAGGCTAACAGGCGTCTGAGCCTGACCCTGCATCCGCAGGTGCCTTGGCGAGGGCTGCTCTCCCAGCACCAGAGACAGGTCAAACAATAGTGCTCATGGCTGTTTGCTCAGCACCTTTGTTGTGCTAATCCCTGCTCTATTAAGGGATCTGGTTCAACCTTTTACTGCAGCTGAGGATTCTTCTTGACAGTATTTAACTGCATTAGGAGATGGTGTATAAAGGGCTAAATAATAGGTATTTTAATGAATAAATAATCAATAGATGTAAGAATTAGAGTTCAGTATGTTCTTCAAAGTTATGGCTTGAAGCCATCCATAATACCTTGCACTGATGCTTGGAATAGCATTGCAGCATACATAAATCTCTGTGCAGCTTATAAATTGAACTTTAATATAAAATGTATATGTAAGTACTGTGACGGCTGAATTCCATTATTTTAGACCATATATATCTCCAGTCAAACTGTATAATATGGTTTTAGGTAGATTTAGGTAGGTTAAAAATCTTCAAAAGATGCTAACCGCTTTCTACAGAACTCAACTCTTAATGCAGACTCAAGAGAGGGTTGGTTTGTGGTTGTGACAGTACCTGAATTTCTGGTCTTGCAACAAGTAAGGAGATATTCTTGCTCTCTTCACTGCTGAGAAGTGCCACAGCTTCTTCTCGGTTCTGTACCTCTATGCCATTGATCTTTAAAGAAAAGAGCAATAGCATGAAATCCTTTCATAGGGATACTGAAATGCTGCTGAGGGGCTCTACAGAACTGCATAGCTGGATAGATCCCCGCACAGTCCCTGGCCGCGTTTCCGGCCGTGCTGTTCAGGCGGGTGTTGGGCAAGCGTGTTGTTCAATGATAGAAACTGGAGAGGGAGAGTGGGGCAGGAACAGAACCATAACATCAGGTCTGGGTGGAAAGAAGCAGGAATATCCTTGTGAGGTGAGGCAGGTGAGGCTGGTCCCGGAGACTGACTGGGATGTGGACCTCTACTCGTGTTAGTGGCTGTGCAAAGACAGACCACGTCTGACAAAGCCCCTATGGTGCGGGAGTGTTGCGCTTGGAAGACGACTCATTCCAGCACACAGCAGTGGTGTTCAGCCTGCTGATCATCCCTGTGAATAAACAGGGCTGCCTGGAGAGATTCTGCAAAGAGACATAATTGTATGGGCCAAAGTAGAGGGTTTCTGGGGTAGAACGAAGCCTTAGAAGTGGAAGAGTATCAGAATATGTGCTGGAAACAGCTGACATCTGCAGAGAAAGCGCTTAGCCTGCAGAGTAGGGCCAATATAGGGCTTTATCTGGCCAGGACTAACAAAATCTGACTGAGATTTGGCAGAGGAAAGGGAAATATTCTCAGAAAGTTATATGTATGAATATGTGCCTGAAGGGAATGATTTGTAAAAATATACTGAAATAAAGACATTGTGGCAGATTGTCGTGCGTTAGCACACTTTCCACCATTTACACATGTACCTGAATGATGCGATCCCCTTCTCGGAGTCGACCATCTTTTGCAGCAATGCTGTTGGGATCAATCTGCAAAAGAAGAGAACTGTGAGCGCTCTGGGCTTTTGAGAGCTCAGTATTTACTTCCCGATGTAAACCCAGAATTGGTAATATGGCTGATACTGTAAGTCGGTGGTCTGTCGCTGCTGCTCTATCTGTGGTCGTTACATCTCGCTTAGTGACACAGGACTTCTTGCTTATGTCTAAGTGAAATGAAAACCATCAAGCCAAACCCAAAACGTTTCTCCCTGAGATGTGTCTCCAGAGAACGTGGGTTTATCATGTTTGCATGGTATCATTACCTCGTAATTTAACCATTTGCTTTACAACACAGTGCTCTGATGAGAACCAGGTTTTGCCTCCAGAACAGGAAGGATTATGTCTGAATTGATGCATTTCAATAGAACATTTTATATGTAGTTATGAGGTTTTTCCCCAAACTGCTGCTACTGATTTTTAAAGGAGCTGCACGATGAAAAGATTACCTATAAAACGCTGCTTGTTTCATGACAGGGGGAAAAGAGAGACAAGAGCCTCCAAATCTTTGCAAATAAAAACATGTCTGTTTTTCTTCCCATTTATATTGTTTATGGAATAATTGAGAAAAAATTAAAGGCGGAGTACATTAAAAATACTATGAAAACGTCATCTGAAACTGAATGCTGAGATGGCATTAGGCGAAAGATGGACACTAAATGTTACCAGAACAAAGTTCCATTTCAGTGGATGCAGGATTTCACTCCATTTGGAGACAAGGAAAAGTAATTAGATTTCTTCCAATTACTGCATTCTGACTGCACTTAAACATGGTACAGACAGAAGACAAATGTCTTCAGTGACCAACGCTGCAGTTTAAAAGACAAAGTGTATCTTATGGAAATCTGCTCAGTCTCACCTCACTCACATAAATACCCATGTCATCTTCATCATCCGTTCTGTAACATACAGTGAGGCCAAGCTTGTCCTGGCTGTTCACTCTATGTAAATCTACTTCCTGCAGTTAAAAAAAGAAAATACATTGTCAGCGAGACACTGGTGACTGATGGAAACAATTCTTCAAATACAATGAAAATATTTTGTTTAAGTGATATAGTGGATCTCTTTTCATTTCGCTTGTAGACGCAGTTAACTTACTGAGCAAAACGTGATTATATGCAGACAATCAATACCTGGGGCGTTTTTGACCCTTCAGTCAATATCAAGTCATTTTGAAAACAGACCTTTTATTGATCTTAAAGAAGAAAAATTACCTGTATTTCATGTAGTGCTAAGACTTCAAATGCTAAAATACCTATAAAGTATGATTTCAATATTTGCCACAGCTGATATATATTTCCTTATAAGCAGGGAAATTTTCTGGCCTTTCAGAGAAAAATATAATACTCCATTACATTAACCTGTGTAATTTTTATGAAATGATGTAATAAATTTCTCAAAACTGTGACTGAAGATCAATATATTGTCAGCAAAGCATTCAGTATTGGTAATAGAAAAATAATAAGAACTTCAGGACCTCGCAAGGGTTTGGTTTCAGCAGGTCACGGTTTGTCATTCTACTGCTCTTTGGTGGTCTTGTTAGTCTTGGGGACATTTAAACCATCTTAACAATACGGTACTCCCCTATGCTTTTCTCCTTTTGCCACACAGACTTCACCTGGCTTATTCCTTTCCCACGCTTGCTGCTGCTCTGTGGCACTGGTTGGTATAAAGGGTTGTAAAATCCGCGGAGATGCCCACAAGCTGTGGGACGCTCCGGGCCAGCGTGCAGGCTGTGTAACCATCCATGTCGCGTCTTTTGGCTCTGCCTTCTTGCTTCCGAGGGACGTCCCGGGAGCCTTAACGTGCTTAACCAGCTTACTGTGACTGCTGTGTCAGCCCTGAGGGTGCTGCCGCAGGGAGGAAGGGTGTTTCTTCACAGGTGGAGGTGTACAACCAAGCGTAGTTGTGGTTTTTACTCCCCTTCAGCAGTGCCTGGCAGTGAGTGAGGCTTTGAAAGGTCCCGCTCCCTCCTCTGCAGCTAAGGCCAGGCAGGATGGAGGCAGCGGCTGTGGGGCGTGAGCCCCCTTGCTGCACAGGGAAAAAAGAGGGGGAAAGGGGCGCAGGCTGAGAAAGGGGGCAGAGCTGTGCGGGATCCGAGGGCTGTCCCAGCCCCAGGGCAGCCCATGAACCGCGCTGGTGCTTGCAGCGTCCGTTCCAGGGAAACGTCCTGATAACACAACTCATTATTTCTGATCGTCTCTCTGTTTTGACCTGCGCTGTGCCATTTGTAAGGGCCAAGACAATAAAACAAGCTGATATGAATAATTTATTGGCATGTCTAGATGACAGCTGCCAAGATCAGCAATCTCATGTTATTTACTTGTCAACATGTGTAATTTCTTTTTTTTTTAAAAAGAAACATAGCTGTAAATGTCAGTGACATTTCAGATGGTATTTAAATGGTTTCAGTCAATAGTATCCACCGTGAACTGCTGCTCTTTTTTCTTCCTCTTTTGTTACCTAAAGGTTTGAACACAATGCTTTAATAGTGGGGTTTTTTTTCAGATTTCTAAAGCTTTTGGTGCTTTCTAGAAAGGAGATGGGATTTCTTCAGAAGAAAAGATGAGACAAAGTGGATTCAGTTCTGATCTTGGTTGATCCTTGGGAACGCCACAGCAGTCAATGTGTTTATTCTGCATTTAATCATGGTGTGCACTGGGGATGAGGTGGGAATTTGTGAATTGGGCCTAATCCAGGCCTAGAATGATTTCTGTATTACCTGCATACTTCAACAAAAAGATTTCATGTCTCGTGGGAAGTGTCTATATAGTTTCTTGATTTGAAAACATGGCAGTGAAGTAGTGGCAAGAAATTAGTGCTGTAGCTCATTCTCCTGTTTGTCACACTGGGAGTGAAAATACATCTAATGTTAAAAGAACCCAACAAAACCAAACAAAAAGGCCTGGTGACTTTGGCCATTATTTAAATAGATCCTGTGTAACTGTACACACTTGCCAGCACCTTTTGAGCAGAATGAGAGGAGGGAGCAAGCTATTGCTCTGTTCCTACCTGCCACATGTTTTGAATAACAATAGCTGTTTTCCCAACACTGTACAACTATAAAGGGTATTATAATAGTTAAAAAATAAGTATGGGTTTATATTTAAAATGCACCATCCGAGACATCACCTGTGATACACTAGAAGGTAATAAGTCATCTGGTAAATAAGTAATATACATTTTAAAAGGAAAACAGATACTTACTGTTTAAAAATACACTTACAAAGCAGCAAAAAGCTAAAGCAAAGCAAAGAATTTTTAGAGCAGATGTTTAGAACCTGAATTTTTATGAGTAATGAGTTGACAGACCTACCCTTGGGTACAATCCCTCTACTCCTTAGTAGGAAGAGAATAAATGGGTTTGATGCTACCCAAATATGATAATTTTGTGAACTTAAAGATAGGAACAGCTGCTTTCTGTGGGTCTTTGCGTCAGTGAAGTTTTAATACAATCATTAAGGTTTGAAATATTTGAAAGATAAAAGCGTGCAATTCCAGTTGGAGTTGAAGAATCAGCATCGGAGTCTTCAAAGCAAAGGTTATTTTCCATATTCAGTCATGTCTGTATAATGCATGATACATGAAAGGGGAAAACAGAAAATTGGCACCTGCAAGTACAGGTATTACAGCAGGTTGTGTAATTGCAGCAGAATTAATTAAACACTAGGAATTAATATGGGCCTAGAACTTTGAAAGTGCAAGTTGATGTATTTGTGATGCCAAAGGACTTGCCGTTTCTTACTTGTCTGTCTTCAGCGTTTCACTTCTGGACAGCCCAAGGGCCCAATGCTGTGAGCCCGCAGCATTCTGCGCTCCTGCAGAGAGCAGCCACCGCCTGCTCAGCCACAGCTGGATGCTCCCAGGGAGCTGCCAGCGCGTGCTCTTTCACATTCGTCTGGTGTGCTCTACAGCCTTGAGATGGAAATACATTCAGCACTCAACTGGGGCTCAGATACTATGGTAGTGAATGCTGTATAAAATAATAGGAAATGTATCAGCCACCTACACTGCAGAAGGGAGAATCTGAAGTTCTTCAACACCCAGAGTAGATCTGCAGATATTAGCTGCCAGGCAATGGTGCTGTCTACAGTGTGTGGTAATGTCAGGGCTGTGTTAATATTGTAATTGTAAAAATGTCATGTATGAACTATTACACACACAGATACATTAAAATCTGCTTCTTTAGATCAGTTAAGAGTGACGTTTTGAGAGACGTTCAGGAGAAGTATTTGTACGCTATTTCAAAATAGAGTCTGCGCAAGAGAACTGTCCGAAAGATTGTTGGCTCCGTGTCACACATAGAGCCAAGGAGGGGTCAAAGAGCTGGTTGCTGAAATCCATACAGCATTTGTAGCAAGACAAGAAGAAACGAACGTGCACTGTGGCATTATGCCTGCAACCACTCATAATAATGAATTAGGAGTAAGTGATAATAGTAAATTAACCTCTATAAGCTCAGGAGATCCTTCATTTGCAAGAGATTATTGAATTATTGTACTGCTGATTTAAAATTATGGCCTGCCTGTGAATTTATAAAAATCAAAGTCCTTTCTCTAACAAGACAGAAATGAGCAGTAGAAATCTGAAATGAGATGACGATGGGTAAAAAAAATTCAGACATTCAGAAAGCATTACCCAAAGCTTGCATGATAAGTACTCTGACCTTTTGTTTCTCTGTAAGAAGTGGTGGGGTTTTTCTATGCAGGCTTCCAACATACCTGAAATGCAGGGCCCAATTTTTTGCTATTCCATTAATAGATTTCACCCAGAAAAAAATGTCAGGGAAATGAATATAAAGAACTATTTGCTTTTATTCTGTGTGAGGCCTTCTCACTACCTTTTGGCAAGTGACCCTGGTATAGGAGGAAGAAAAATCTTGTTCTTGCTGTCTTGAAGCTCAAAAAAGTGATCTTTATATTTGTCTTTCCACATGAATGTGATTTGCAACACAGGTAAAAAGCAAAAATTCCAGCTCTTCACTTTTCAGAGAAGAAAAATTTATAAAACAGGTTTTTGTTCTGAAATTCTTTGCCTAGAAAAGAAGTAAAAGTCTACCTGGAGGTTTCTGTGCCAGCCCAGCTCTATGATGGTAATTCTCTGCTGGACAGTGGAGACTGGACCAGCCTAAGTCATCGGTGGTGCTAGGGAAGGCTAAAGAAAAGTTCTTCTCGCCCTGATGAAAAGTGTTTAGGATGCCTAAGTAAGGAACTTGAAGGATGCCCAGGCTCTTTGCCAAGCAGATGGCCAAGAGTTCGCAATTAAGACCTTGCTCATGCAGTAAGAGGTGTTAAGGCCAGGTTGAAGTCCTCCAGAGAGCTAGGCGAGGACAACCTTTCAGTATTAGCTCGTCAGCAAGTTGAAATGTTTTACCACCTCTGGATTTGTTCCAAACAAAGGATATACAGATACTTGTCTTGGAAAGTACAGTTGTGAAGCTAAAGGAAGGTACTGCTTTTTAAACCTTTCCATATTCAATCCCTGCCTAAGCAGGACTGCAAAGCAGAGTGTTCTGTATTCAGAGACACATTAATGCCTTGAGAAGCTCCTGATCAGTGCAACTCCCTGCAGAGTGGGAGTTTTCATTGAGAAAAAATATATTCACATAAAATGCTTTCAAATGCTTTACAACCAGGATGGAATAAAAATTGCAGAGTGCCTGTGACGGAGCCTACGGATTCCCATATTCCAATAGTCACCTCTCGCCTCCTCTCCTGCCTTGCAAATAGATTATTGGACAGGTGGAACAAAACTTTCAACCAAAGGGGAGAGCTCAAAACCTTGATGTTCAGCTTTCACTTATGTTTCCTAAAAGTAGTGAAGTATTCATTTCAAATTTTGAAGCATGGCTTTTGGTGCTCAGCACGTTCGTCTTCTGCTGATCAGCTGGGAGCACTGCGCAAGAGCTGAGTGCTGGGAGGTCAGAAAGCCCTTGGAATGAGTCTCTTGTCCTTCCTCAGTCTTTTGATGTGGAGATCTCACTTCTGTCCAGGACTGAGTGAGAGTATGAGAAGGGAGATTTCTTAGCTGTTAGCAAACACTTCATGTAGATTTTCATCTCCAAGCTGTACTGAGTCTCAACCAGGTGTTCAGCTGAGTTCAGCTCAGTTCTCTACTTGGAAAGAAAGCAAGACCTACATACAAGTTGCATATAGGAAAGGGAAAAGACAGAAAGTCAAATGTGAGAGAACAAGCTCCCTTTTTGATGTAGAATGTTCTCCTTTGTAATCTGAGAAAATCACCTCGCTGAGAAAGCCCCCACTCGGGCTGTGTGTCTGACAGCTGGACAGACTTGTTTGAATAAACACACTAACGCGTAACGCTGCTGGGGAATCCTGGAGTGACATTATTCTTCCCTTATGAACCTGAAATGACTTGGTCTCTGTGAAGAATGAGCATACTTTTAATTTATAATAAAACAGTAGTTCAGGATTTAGTCCCTCTTTCCTTGTGGCATGTGAACTTCAAAATAAAAGCAATTATATTTATTTATTTTTGTAGTAGGGGATATATGGCCATTACCTCTGAGTCATCAATTTAAAAATAAACGTTGAGAGATAAAACTGAGAACACAGTTTTGGCGTCTCGGCAAGACTGCCAGCATAAATTCCTTCCTACGGATATTTACATTAGAAGCTTGTGAACTTAGCTATTTCACTGGTTTTGTCTTGTTTACTTGAAACAAATCACTAACCAGTCAGTTATAGACCATAAAAGTTTAGATGAGGAGCTTCTGATTTAAATTCAAAGCACATTTTATGGGCATAGAAGCCCAGAAGGCTGACTTGATGGCTGTCTTACTTTAGCCGTTCCTGCTGCAGTCAATGAAACAGTGCCTTTGTGGTATTTAAAACATATCTATCAAAAGGCAAACAGAAAAGCAACTAGCCAGTTGAGTCCCTGTTAGCACTTTGACCTTACCATTGATCATAGTCTCTACGACTTGAACAGGAATCTTTAGTGGTTTTTAACAAATACTATTAGGCTACAGAAACTTTTCTAATGTTCATCTCTCTGTGTTACTGAGCTGATCACCTTTTGCCATCAAGTACTATATCAATGTCAAAATTATTAATGTTGTGATTTAAGGCATATTAACTTCTGGCTACTGAAGTGCATGTGTTTAAAGTGTTTTCAGCTCACTGGTTGACCTTCTAATGGAAGCAATATAATTTATCCACAATATTAGATTTCCTAAAAGATAGATTTTGAAAAGACACTGGCAGAAAATACTAATTTGTTCTACATTTTCCCTTAAGACTGAAATCTATATGGTATTTGTTTTTATTTAAGAAAAAAAAAGAGGCACTTGTTTGAAAAGTAAGGCCTTGAAGTCTGCGAAATGGCATTTGTTTTATTGGCACTTTGATTTTATCCTGACTTTGATTTGCGTTTGTATACAGAGATGAATTACTACCAGATCTGCAGAATTTGAGAACAGCTTGCAAACTTTTTTATGGGACTTTAGTCCTTGATCCTGCAAACACTTTTATAGAAGGGCACAACTTTGTGCTCGTAGAACAACTGAACTCTGCTCCCATTGAAGCTGCTGATAAATTTACCACTGATTTAAGCAGCGCTACAGACAGGTCAGCATGGCTTGCTTTGACAAATAAGCGTTAGCAGGACCAGGATCTAAGAAATCAGAAGTGCAAGCAAGCTAAAAGTAAACTGTTCACTTACTGATAATCTTGAATGGATTAGCTGGGTCAGACAGTGCTGGCAGTGTTTGGAAGTACTGAGATACTTTACTGCGATTTATTACAAATGATTAAAAACACTTCACTGGGTCAGTACTGCCTAAGTATCTTGCAGCACTAAGGCCCACAATTTATATACTGTAATCTGAATGGTTGGGAACAGGCTATTAAAATTAAGAATGAGAAAACTGAAGATGAACCTCTGATGGGATATACAAGTACTAAAACCAGAAGTGATTTTTAAAGATTTGGCAGGAAAATGGACATGCATACCTTCGTGACTGGTTCAACTTCTACTAGACATAATTTTATATGTACACATATGTAACTTTTCAGGAATGAAAAAGGGAAGAACAGCTCAGTATAGTGGCATATCTGTTCTGTCTTGTCTTGTAAACTTAAAATACTTCTAAATTATATGATCAAGAACATCTGTTTCTCGTGTGGAATATTTCTCAAGTGTGGAACAGGTCCTGCCACTCAGCAAACTTGGAAAGTCTTTTAGATTTCCAGAAAGTCTAAATCAGCACAGTTATACAGAATTTGATTAATGGAATCAATGACTTCATTATTTATGTTAATTTGTTAGCTGAAGATCCGGCTCATCAGTCCGTGGCACATAGTTGAATACACTGCTAAAGGTATCAGGAAGGTTTGCAACCTGCAGAGTAACTAACGAGCAATGTTATTGCAAATAACTGCCTTGCAGTGTCTTTTCACTTTGTATACAACCATATGCAGATGTTAAACTTGTAGGAAATGAAATAGTTACTGAAGACAAAGTACCTCTAATTCCAACTCGTCTCGGTCCATTTCTTGATGAATCCCTCCCATGTAGTCATTTGGGTCATAGTATTCGTGCACTGATGGGTGGCTGGAAAAACAAGGTGTGTTTAGGACAGCACCCAGTACTCTCGTTAGCATATTAACCCGAGCCAAGCTGTTAGCAAGTTATCGTGAACACAGTGGACTAACAACCAAACTGAGAAGTTGCATGTGGTTAATTACATACACTGTACTATTTACAACGATAAATGTGTTAAACAAAAATTCCATGTATTATAGGAGAAGTCTAAAACATTTGGCACCTGCTGATGAATGAGTGACTCGTAAAGAGTTTTAGCATTTATTAACGAAGAGCTGACTTGGGGAAAAAACATACAGAGAGAAGAGCAGCAAAGGGAGGGTAAGGGGTACCGGTGACAGCTACGTGGGGAGATGTTTTGCAGGGCTCAGGGTGGGAGGGATCACTAGATCATTTACCTGTGAGCTCAGGTTATTTGGAGACATGAAAGTAAAATCATCCTTGCCTACTGCTTGGCATTTTCACTGCCTTAAAGACACCAACACTTTATCAATTCCTAAGTATTATAAAAAAAATTTGCCACCCAACTATTTGGATCAGCAGCATTCTGGTGACTTATTTGAATGCAAGGGGCTGTGCATGATGGTTTAAATACTATCTAAATATGCACTACTCTTCCTATTGCCATTCACTACTGGCGTGCTGCTTTTTACAGCTTGAGCTCTCCGGCAGTTTCACTGTCTGTACTTTGGAGTTGTAAGCACTGTAATGCTCTTGTGATCGCTTTTTTCTCTGCTGGAAGTTTTCTTTCTGCAATGAAAGTAAACTCCCTCTAATTCTCTGTTAACTAGACAACATGTTTCTTTGTAAGTGTGAGGGTATTTATGTGACAGCATCTGCTAATTGGCTTAAGATACCCAAGTTGTTATACTCAGGCTAGATTAATGTGAGTGGGATTTGGAGAAGTTAGAGGAAGGGCTAGGAAAAAATGACTCTGCACATGCTGGGTGACAGGACACTTGAACAGCTGACTGCTCTAGCACATAGGGATAGCCGGGAGGCAGGCTAGGTGGTTTAGACCAACAGCTCCAAGTAAGGCCACTGGTGATGCCAGCAGTTGGAACTGGGACAATACAAAGCTACTTGATAGGACTGAGCTGGTATTTATGCAGGCATGTTGCAACCTAAATGATTTATGAGGAATTAATCTTTGCCATTTTTCTGATGGATTTGGTTTTGCGGTTGGAAACTTGCTGATACTGAAAGACTCTCGTGCAGATGTGTTTGGGTGTATGCGGTGTAGGTGCTCTGGGAACGTGTGTCCCCTCCACAGGGCTCTGAGCCCTGTTGCATTTTCACTGCAAACAAGCTCAAAGCTATAGCCTTTTGTGAAATGTTTCCGTAAAACATGCAGCTGGGCTTGAATTTTCAAAGGGCTGGGAATAAGAGGCGATGCAGTAGTATCAGATGAACCTTCCTTCAAGGAATCAGCCCTGAGTCACGAAAGGAGCCGATGTTGCACACAGAAGCCCAGCTCCTGGCCGAATGTGTGAACGTTAACATGCTGTGAAAGTCACTTAGGAGCTGGACAGGATTGGTGCCTGTTTCTAGTCAATCCTATTTCCTAGGAGTGCTGACGGGGATGTCCGGAGAGGCATGCTGGGGTGTGTTTGTGTGCTGGTCGATGTTCACAGCTCAGGCTGTCTGTGGGGTTCCCCCCCAGAGCTGTACCACGCAGCAAGGACATGCACACACTGGCACTGCCTCTCCCCAGGTACAGGAGCATCTCAAAAGCAGGTATTGCTGGGGACTGACCAGACCATGGTCTGTCACGCATAGCAACCCAGACATTCAGAATCCTTTGCATTACTTTTTCCCCTGCGGAGATGTGTGGCAAGATGACAGGCAATTTGCATGGGTTCCTTGGGGGGCTCTTTTCCTCTTGAACAGCGCGTGAGGGGGGGGGGTGTGTGTGCCAGGAGATAATTGTCCTTTTTATTTGTAAGTACAAAAGCATCAAACTACCATTAACAATAATTAAAATTTGATTCTAAAACATCCATGACAGCACTGGTAAGTAATTTTAGTCCTAGAAAATAATTTATTTGAGTAACATCGCTGCAGGGTTATAATAAAGTAATTAATACACTGGAACAGAATGTAGCAGCTCTTAGCATTACACAATTTATGGCAGCCATAAAAAATAAAGTTAAAACATAAGCAACCAAAAGAGGCAGTGGGAGGAATTACAAGAAGCAATAACTTTATCCATCAAATGCCAGAAAAAAAAAGAGCTTTATGAGGCCACATTGTGACTCAGTGGCATTACACACGTGAGTAATGGCTTGCTAATGTGTAGAAAAAATGAAAAT
Source organism: Eurypyga helias (assembly GCF_000690775.1). Taxonomy (NCBI): domain Eukaryota; kingdom Metazoa; phylum Chordata; class Aves; order Eurypygiformes; family Eurypygidae; genus Eurypyga; species Eurypyga helias. The sequence goes on from NW_010237970.1 coordinate 60,104, forward strand.
GTTTTGAGTTACGGCTCAATGGCGTATGAATCCTGGCTGCTTCTGGGAGTACACATTCATCAGCCAGTAAAGGTGAGTTTGGGAACTCTTTTCTAACATGCAACGTTAAGGACCGCAAAGATTTTCAAGGGCTTCACGAACTGTTACTTACTCTTCAGGCAGGAGGTAAGGGTCTAGCACAGAGACGGGTGGAGTAGGTGAGCCCATCTTGCTTAGAGCCATGATGTGTTCAAAAGTGATATCTGTCTGTGTGCCCACATCTACCAGCTGAGACTCGTGAGGAGCAGTGTAGGCCTTGGTGCGTGGAGTTCTTCTCAGGACCTGCACCACAATGGGCTCCTTGGCTGTTTTGAATGCTTCCACTGCCTGCTCGTGTGTTGCTTTAGATAAATCCTTCCCGTTGACCTGTGGGAAGAAAGCAAGCAAAGCAGTGAGAGAAACGGTCTGAAGGCTGAGGATATCTTTGTTGGGTTTGGCTGTTAATTTAAAAGTCTCGGCTTCCATCTAAAGGTACATACAGCAAGTGCTAGGAACTATTTATGCAATGTTATGCAGCTCTCCTGTTCTCACCGTAAAGCCAGTGCCTTTACAAATCCTGTGTTGTATTTGTATTTTATTTCGGTAGTTAGATTTTACTGGGCGCACTCTCTGAGCTAGAGTACAAACCAGCATCCTAATTGTTTCCTGCAGATTAGAAACCTCTCTGCCCTTGTTCAAACAAAACAAGTTAGATTCCCCTGGAATTTTTCTGGGTTTTTAAAAATCTTTTAATCCTATTGCTGAACAGAACTACTGGAGCAAGAGCAGAAATTGAAAATTCTGCATCTGTGTCTGACAAACAAATTCTCAGATGAAGCACTGCGGTGGTACCCATTCACTGCAACAAACCCCCTGCATTTTGGGGATGGGATCCCTGTACTGGGATAGTGAATAGAAACAATAAGGAAAAATTTTCAAAATCACTTTCTGTCTGTGCAGCTAGGCCATTTCCCATCCCCAGATCTCACCACCATTATCTCCTGGCTGACTGAAGACTTACACAAAACAGAACGCCTTCGCCAAACATGACTGCGAGACCCAACCCCGAACTACCGGCACTAGACAGCCAGGCCATGGAAGGTGGGGTCTGAGAAAAGAATTTGAACACAGAGCCCTCCTATCTCAACCGAGCAGTGAAGCTTCTGTTCACAGCAGCAAAATCGACACGAACCATTCAATTCTGTACAGTTTCAAATCTTTGGCAAGCAGAGGTGTCCTTCCTGATCCAGAGAGAGGCCTTGAGCACTTCCACTGTGGCTTTGCTTTACCCTCCTGCTTAGCTTCCTTCCTCACATGGGTTCTAATGAATTCGTCTCCAAGTGTCTAAGTCTACCCAGGGCTGTGAAAGAGATGAGGTCACATTTTCATAAAGCTGCAAAGCTGTAATTCTCATTTCATTTTTTGGTCCGTGAGAAATTTTAATGCTTCTGTGTGTCTCCACTTTTAATATTTCTGTGTGTCTCTGTATGGATTGTGATTTTAAGGGAGTTAAACACAGCAAACAGTGTGGAATGCACTGAAAAAAAGCAACCGTGGTGGAAAGGCTGAACGTGTGCCTACTGCCTGCTGTTCCCAGCCTACGACGGAGATTTCTTTTGAAATTTGGCCTGTTTGTTGAGACATCTGCAAACCCAAAAGGTGTTGAAAGGTTTATGTATTTCCTTTATGAATGAGGTCTTACATTGTACTCTTTCCAGCCAGACAGCTACTCAGTTGATAAAACCGCGTGACGGTATCTGTAATCAGAGGTAGGACTTGCACAGTGGAAACTGTTGCCTTCTGCATGGAATTGTATGGAAGAGTAGTATGTTTTTTCCAAGGCATAGAAATAAGAAATTGCCTTGATTGGACACAGACGCAATAGTGCCTAGCCTCAGGTAGTAGTAGTGGCTACTACTCTGTCATTTAATCATTTTTGTACATGTCTGAGATGCACACTAGTGTGGTGACTGCCATATTAACTTCCTGAATGTGATTGAAAACTCTAAAATATATGTCCAGATTCTGCTATCTGTACTTGTATCAGATGGCGCTTGGATCACACAGTGCTATGCCATGTTTAGTCCCATGAAAGTAAGTGGGGCAACTGAGTAAGTAACATGTCTTGGCACAGTACCTGAATTTAGCCCATACTTAAAAACACTGCCCACAGCAAAAAGCTGGGTGATAATCAAGAGGGTTAACTCAAGTGCAGAATCAATTGGAAAGGCTGAATTCCT
>NW_010237970.1:62372-68451 GCF_000690775.1 Eurypyga helias
GCACATAACACTTACTACACTGTCATCTTTGGTTAATCTTGGAGAGGCGATGACACCAGGTTTTTTATTAAGCCAGCGGAGGATGGAAGGTGTTAGCTTTACACTTACATTACACCAACACTTGTATTGACCACAAGTGCTCGCCGTAATGCACAGCATGTAAAGTTTGGCCTGGTCAAATTAAATATCATTAACTCACCCAACTGAGATGATTACTTTAAAACAATTTGTACAGCTGTAAAATTAAGTTCAGTGTAATGTTTCCTCTGAAAAAAGGAAATGCTGATTATGGTTGGAGTTTTATTATTTGCTGCAAATTAAATGTTGCACATTTTACTGTGTGCATCGTAATTTTTTTTTGTACAACTAAATTCAACAAGCAATCAAAATGAAAGAATCTGAATTGCAGCAAGTGTAGTTTTTTCCAGAAATGTTCTAAGAATTAACTCTTGAGCAGGAAACTTTTCATGTGAGCTGCTTTCCACATCTTTGTGCTAAAACCTGGTAAAGTCATGCAAAGGATAGTTTCCCAGCTTATTCCCCAATATTGTAACGAAGCTGGGTTATGTACAGTTCAGTACAAGCCTGTCTTTTAGCTGAGTTTCCTTAGGACACTATTTCTGCAAGTCTGTGACTGGCATCCTCTTTGTGCTGTCGTATGTAATTGCTATATAAATAACCAAAACTTCGAAGTCAGGTTGGTATCATACAGGGAACAGGCGGTAGTTGGGGCCCTTTTTTTTTTTTAAGGGTTCTGCTAGAACCTGTCACCTTGTATTGCTGGATCCCTGCAAAATGATTTCTGCAAAGCATGGCAGCAGCCGCATCACCTTAGGCCAACAGTTCTCTGGGCAGCAGCTGTCCACACCACGAACGGTTTCAGGGTCAGCCTGTGGATCTCTTAAAAGAGACCGATTCCCCAGCTCAAACTGAGTGGAATCCTTTCAGCTCTGCAGGTTTCTGTTTCCATCAGCAGTCTTGGCCAACGTGGTGGCCTGCTGACCTATGAGATGTGTTCAGAACTGCACTAACAAAGTCAGAGTTAATGTGCTGCGCAGAGCTGTCACTGTTAACCCTTTAGATTCTGAATGTGGAATGCTGGAAGAACAGGCAGTGATGCAGGAAGATGCTTTAAAGTGATTTACAGCAGGGAAATTACACTGTCTGAATCTGGCCCCTTAAAAACCTGCGGTAGCTGCCACGTTATGTGGTAAATATCGGCAGTGAATTGTTTGTATTTACCTTTTTTTAGTGTTCCCCATCCCAGCACATCACTAATACCTTTTTCCATTGAAGGAACATGAGGATGGGAATGCTAAAATATTTGGATAATGAGAACTAGTAATTCTCAAGTCTGCTTATGTATAACAGAGCTAAATTTCTTTCTTTCTTTTTTTTTTTTTTTGTCTAGAAAAAGCAGCAGGTATTAGTATTTTATTTTTAGTAGCACAAAATTGATGCAGAATACACTGGGATTATCTCAGTCACCTGATTTTGGGTGTCTGTGTAGAATTAGTACTTGAGACCTTCCAAAACTTTAACAAATAGAAGATATTAAGATGTTTGGTTTATATCTGGAAAATTTGTCACAAGTGACAAACAACTACTACCAGTGCTTAAGAGCTAATAAATATATCCTAAATAGAACTTTCACTTTGTTAAAGAAAAAATGTGGCCCTATACGCACAGACTATATTCCTAATGCTGCTGAATTGTGCTCAGCAAAATTCTTCCTTATAAATAGTTACATCTGAAATAACACAGGAAAAAAAAATGCATGCATATGAATGCTGCAGAAGACTGCCAAAACCTACAAATATTCATAATTTCTTAAGAACCTTACATGCCATGTGACAGAGACAATGGGATCTTTCACAGCACAAAAGATGGATGAATTAACTTGTCTGAAATGTTGAAATGCTTAGCTTTTGGGCCTTCTTTGCATTGGAAATGTATTGAATCTGGAGAAAGCTGTAGTTAAACTGAACTGAATGGAACTTGATGAAATTTGTGGTGGAGCCAGATAGTAGGCTTTAACAACTGCATGAGATGGAGAGAAATACTCTGAATTCAGACCATACAGTAAATAAGGAAGGGATGCTTGATTTTTTTTTAATAAAAATTATGTAATGATTATGAAATAGAACAGTATTTATAGTATTGTAATTTATAGTATAGTAATTTATAGTATATAATCTATGTTACATTCTTTTGTATGAAAGTAGGCTGCAGAGAGCTCACTGTGTAAACTACATTGTAAAGGCAGCATGAAATCTATAGATAAACATGGCACAGTCTTGTCTGGGAGGTCAGGGTCTCCTAGAAGTTTTGTTTGAATACTTGGAATGAAAATAAAATAGTCACTTGAGCTTGATTTGGATGCTCACTGAAGTCACTGGGAGTTTTGCCTTTGCAATGCCTTAGTTCAGGCTTGGACTGAAACAGAGATGGGTCCAGCAGCAAAGCACGATATTATGACGCTGAGTGTGTCGTCAGCATTCAGTTGGCGTGGCCAAACTGCGTTAACGGACAGGGAAATGTTCTGCTGGTCAATCAAGGTGAAGCGTGACGTGTGCTTGTAATTGAGAAAAAGAGATGATGCAACAATGCATTCCATAACAATTTGACTGTGCACAAGTGTGTAAGGTATTGGATATACAACAACTTCTCCCTCTGTCAGAGCTGTGCGAGGCATTTGGCATCCCTCCTGTTGAAATCTCCCTCTTCCTCTATTAATTCCGGATATATGTCACACTGAAATACCTTTTGTGAAGACAGATTTTCTCATGTTGTTTTATACCATACACACATGCTTTTACTTTAACAATTACTCTACCCAGAGGTTTGGTAACCTCCAGCAATTCCAAAGCAACTACCACTGTTTAGATGCTAATTTCAGGCCGAATCTTCCTGAGGTCAAAACTGGCACATGGTCCAGAGGCTGGGAGCCCTCCAGCCTTCACGCTGCGAGGACAAGGCTGGACCTCCTGTGCACGGGAGTTTGTGGCCAAGACTGAGATGACAGAATTGTACTCTGTTACTAGAAAACACATTCTTATTTTTGTTTGAGGGATGAGGAAGATATTTTGGGAAGACAGTACACAGTTGTGCTATTACATAAATGTCATTTTATCAATACCTGCTGTTTATTTAGCAAGGTAAGCGATTTACATGTTTTATTTTCCTGGGTGGATAGAAAAGACTAATTAACTGCCACTTTGTAGATGGCAGGCATAAACTGGGGGCTTTCAGCTATATCAAAATGTGCCACTTGTTTACACAAACAAGATTTCTTCATGACTACCACCAATTCTTATTTTCTTTCCTTCTGATACAGTGTTGATGGAAAGCCTAGTATTTGTTCTTTCTTTTATCCTGTGATATCAGAATTTAAACACCTGGGTTATTTACACAAGAAAGCTGTTCCTCAAACCCATTCCCAGCTCCCCACTTGCAGGCACACGGGCCCTGGAAGCCCTGCAGACCTGGAAAGGCCATGCATGGGCAATGGGTCGGGGCTGGGTGAGAATGGGCTTTGCAGATGAGAATGAGGCAGGACACTCGATGAACATAGGTGAGGAGTGTGGCATTCAAGCACGTGCAATTGTCATTTGCAGTAGTAGAGATGAAGTAACTCTGGACTAATTGGCAGTTAACTGAAAGGTTGAGAAAGCCAGAAAATCCCTGCACGTAACAGTTCACTGTGTGTAGCTATAATTATTTTGTACTTTATTTTACTTGCGGAGTGTGTAATGTTGTTTGCTGGTACACAACAGAAACTGGGAAGGTTTCAGTAAAAGAAAATTATTTTTCCATCCATCAAGTTAGGCTGATTTATGTGGGTTTAATGTCATGAATGGTAAACATTTGTATGCATTGTATGGCTTGTTGGTTCTTCTGTGCTTCACAAATGTCACAGAGACAAAACTTTTTTGCTTAAGAATGAGTAAGCAGCTTTTCTTTGTCGAAATTCATGCAAATCCTTGGGAAGTGCATTATAAAAATGCTAGTTCTGTTAGACTACAGAGGTCTGTGCTCCATTTAAAATGCTCTTTATGGTCTGATTCACTTCTTTAGTAAGTTTTTAAGAAGTCTATGTATTAAGAAAAAGCAGTAGAACTTTAAAGATTTTTATAGAAACTACAGCAGCAAAAACTCTATTTTCTAAACCTCCTTTTCCTTGGGAATTGGGAGAAAGAAGGTTCAAAATATAGGTTAATTCTTCTTGCCACTCCACCTAATCCCTCTTTTATTTCCCTCATATGGACAGCCTCTCTGTTTCTCAAAAAAACAGAATTATATTGTTTAGTAATAGACTGTTTCCATGTGTGTGCATTTCCTTTCTGCCTTGTGAGCCATCCATGACAAAACAGTTAAGACCAAAGAAAAATTCTTTACTTAAGAGTACAGAATACATTTGTTCTCTAAACCGTTAACTTCCAAATGGAAAATCTTGGGAGAAAGACCCTTGAAATAAAGGAATTTTTAGTCTGCTAGTAATTAACACATTTACGTATTAACAAGGCAGCACTAGTACTGTATATAGCATACTAACATGTTCCTGCTTTTGGTTGGTTTCTCAGGCTCCGCTCCTGTGACTCAATATAAAACAACAGGGAATTTTATCACTTGCTTCAATGAAAACAGATTTAGAGTAATGCTGGCCCTTCTCAGACTCTTGTACATTCTCTGTAAGCAAAGTTTAATTGGAGCCCTTTTTCCTTATATATGCATTTATCATGTTAAATGACTTTACATCAGGGCAAAAATACTGGTTCATATTTTGTCAGAATTAAAGGTGATCTTTTGTCTGTCTGTTCATGGCTCAACAACCCTGGTCCATATAAAACCCAGACAGAAGTTTACAGGCCCTCCCTTTTTAATGACTCAGTAGCAAGAGCCAGGGGGAGCCAATCAATTATACTTACAAGTGAGGTACAAATGACAGCCATAAATAATCATGAATTACTAATGACCAGAATTCAAGTGCAATTACCCACGGTCTCTCATTCTCTCCGTTCGCCCACGTTTAGCACTATGACTGCAGTGTAGCACCTTGGGCATTTTACATCGAAATGGCCTTGCCCTTCTCAAACGTGCTCTTCCCAAGAGGCAAACCTCATGTCTTTGTATCCGTCTAGTACAGCAAATGACAGCTTTTATATGAATGAGAATTTAAATGCTGTGTGTTTCTGGATTCACTTTTAAAACACAGAATCCTGTAGCAAGGGTCCCTGTGCAGGCAGGTGTCTGACTGACTGATGTCCTCAGCTGTCTTGTCTTTTGTTGTTCTAGCACAATGTAATTCATAGAATCACAGACTGGTCTGGGTTGGAAGGGACCTTAAATGTCATCCAGTTCCACCCCCCTGCCATGGGCAGGGACACCTTCCACTAGACCAGGTTGCTCCAAGCCTCATGCAGCCTGGCCTTGGACACTTCCAGGGATGGGGCATCCACAACACAGTTGCAGTCAACAGAGCAGCTGCCATACTGGTAACGTTCCATGTATATCATGTGATGACATAACACGCAATGATAGTAAATATCATAAAAAGATCAATGTTACAAGGATTTAAGCTAAATTTCAGTGACAGAAGAAACCAATTCCTCCACTGAATGAGGCTAAAAGTCCCTGCAGACCTGTCACCTTTCTCCAACGGTGGCATGCAGAGGGTGCTGTGGGAATGGTGTAAGACATACTTGGAGGAGGGTTTCCCTGCTATGACCTTCCAGCACCTACTGCTCAAATAGTTGACAGTCTAGCAATATTTAACGCCACACCTCAGTTAAAATCAGAGTAGTACAGGTTGGTGTATATGAACAGCTGGCGTATAAATCAGATTGGGGACTCATATTATGTTAGCAGCATATCAGACTGTGTAAACCCAGAACAAAACAAGTCAGTGATCTACCCAAAGTCCCATGAGAGCACGCAACTGAATCCTGAGCACTGATCTCCAAGACACTGTGTTAGACCATTCAAATTCATGACATTCCCATTTCTGCACCGTTGCTCATCATCCTCCCACTCCCTTGCTGCCTTCTCTCACTGATAAAAGACAGGGAACGCGCAACTA
>NW_010237970.1:68482-82070 GCF_000690775.1 Eurypyga helias
TAGGATAGCTCTGAAGATAATCTGTGTTGCAGAGGGTTACTGAAGTTGCTCCCAAGACAAGATGAAAAGAACTCCCAGTGATGCTTTCTGGGAATCAGCAGCAGTGACAGATCCAAGGGGGCTCATTCATAAGAGCGCCTGCTCCTTCCGTAGCTACCTGGTATCTGCAGAGCAGGCTCTGTCACCTTGGGCCTCCTGTCTCAGGCCACTGAGCAGCGCTCTCAGCTGAAGAACACAAACCTCAGGAGCTGTCGTGGAGGTAGAAGTCCCACCACCTCACTGTACAATTCCAGCCCATCCTGCTCGACCACAGCCTATAATTTTCACACTGTGCAATTGATAAAAACACCTTCATTTTCTTTTTTTGGCTAAAACTGATGGTAGTTACACAGCTGTTGTCAGGTCAGGTACAAGAAAGAGCTTCTGTTGCACTCTGCAGGCAACTCTGCCCGATGTAAAAAAGACTTTCTCATCAGCTGTGATCTTTTAACATACGAACCTCCACTTTCTCCAAAACTGTGCCGTAGGAGCTAATGTGCTCCGTGTGATCCATGGGAATGCATAAACCAAATATGGTTTTAGTCTGATCATACAATGACTCCTTCTGTAAAGCATTTTATTTCTCAAGTGCTCCCCGGAGCCTGGTGGCAGCGTTTGAGAAATGGAGTGCTACTGAACGCAGCTCAGGTGGTGTCTCACTGTAAAGCCACAAGTTGTTTCAGCAATTAGACATGAAGTGGTGCCTGGTTCCTGTGCCAGCAGCCAGTGTGTCTGAGCACCTACAGCATGTCCATGTCCAGAATTATTATGGGATTGACACAAGTAAGAACATGCTGCCATGATGATTTCCATCTTTCTTTTAGATGGTGGCCTCTAGCTTTTTGCCTGAAGACACGCTGTCTGAATAGGACTGCTTCCTTCAGTTGTCACTGTTTAAAGGAGTCAATGTTGTAGTCTTGCTTAAAGTTCATATATATTTTATTTAATAAATAAATAAATATTCTCCCACCCTCCTGTCACATCCTTAACTGGCTACTGGGTTCAGGAGGGGTAGCTGGATCTGGTTACATGTACCCACTGAGTCTCAGGAACAGTCCTAATGTACCTGTACATGCAGACCTGTCCTCCCCTCGTGAAAGCGGGGCCTGACCTTTGGTTTCATTATTAACGACCACAGCAATGCACATTTATTAAATCTGCACTTTTTCGTGACTCCATATGTTACCTTTTCCCAGCCCATGTCTGACATGTGACAGTAAAGCACAGAGTGATTGTCCCTCGTGCCTTCTCCCTTGTGACTTCTTGCCACCTGCTTTATAGCTCTAAACAGATGTATAAGTGTAAAGCACTACAAAACTCATCTTTTCAATCATTTATCACTTAAAAAAAATCCAAATAAAGCTATGCTATGGTTAAGCATGTTATCTGCCTGCTTAAAGAAGAAAAGCACCATGATTTTAGGAAGATTGTGAAGCAATAAGATACTTCAGCTGCACAGCAGGTCAAATGACCCATTTATATCACAGGTGACCATTAGATATTCTGTTTATTTCATACCACATCTTGTTTATGTTCCTTTAATGACTAAAATATTCCTCTAACATGCAATGAGGAGTATCTTTCAGAGAAATCCTAACAGAGGCATTGCATTATTCATCGTCAAGTGAAGAGGAAAATTTCAATTGCCAGTTTCTGGTAAACGTCTAATTAAGAAAGAGGGTTTCTGAGCCACAGACAGGCGCCACAATCATTAAAGGGCAGTTTTCTGAAGATTATGAGTCTCCAGTCTGTCAAGCAGAGTTTTTCTACAGCTGAACTAATTCAGCAGTAGAAAAAACCCTGTCTAGAACAAAGCCCGTGGAATTAACATCTTGTTTAAGCAAACACATGCCTACTTTGAAGTAAGTGTGATAGGCTCACAACTGTTATTGAGGTCAAGTTTAATGGTAGTGAAGTGACAGAATATAACTTCAGTGCTATTCTTAATTTCAGCTGCAGCACAGACAGTGAACACACAGAGTATCTGAAGCCTCACAGTGTATTTCAAGCAGACCAGTTTACTATAATTGGCTCAACCAGTTTGGCCTTAACATGGAAAACTACTGAAAGGTAGACCAACTAATTCTCTGGCTGCCCAATTAAACTTGAGGGCATGAAAAGCATATGTACAGAGGCAATTATTTTTGTTTCTTACAGTTTTGATTAGAGAATTTTTTGACCTTACTGTTTATTTTGGCAAGCTTCATTCTGGCCCTGATTTAGGGTAACATCATTGCTCAGCACGTTTAAGTCTAGCTAGACTGTTTCCTTGAATCCGGCTTTTATAGTGACTGATTACTTTAGTCTAATTTTTGCATGTCTGAACACGTGAATGGAATTCTAATGGCGAAGGGAACCATATCAGTGATCAGCTCAGTGCACCTGGTTTGCGTGCGGGTTCTGCGGAAGGAATAGTCTCCTCGCAAGTGATGCTGCTGGAAGTTGCCAATGAAATACAGTGTCGCTTAGTTCCTCATCACTACTGTCGTCTCATTAGCACAGCAATTTGTATGCTGACCTTGGTGCTTCTGTAACCTTGGCTGCATTGTCTCTTACTCTAGTTTAAAAGACAAATCCAGCTTGCCCACTATTGTTTTTCCCAATGCTGTCATTTTTATTTGTATCAGAGACATGCCGAGCCAAGAGCATGTGAACGGGGCTTTCAAGTTACCACGATACTAAAAGGTCATTACATCAACTGTTTATTTATATGTGAACTTTAGTATTTGTGAAAGGTGCCAGCTCAACAATCATGGAGGCAGAAATCTTCTGACCTCGGATCTTCTGAAGCAAGGGCAGCGGCTACGTGAGCTCATTTCCTGCCAGCGCTTCTATCCTTATTCTGGAGGGACAGCCTGGAGGAAAGGGGTTAGTCTCCATACTCGCTTATCGCATGATTTCTCAGCTGGAAGTGCCAGTTTTGATGGGTTGTTTTAATGATATCTTCCCACCATGAGAACTGGATGGACTCCATCATCTCAAATCCCAGGGAACAGCTTTAAGCATTGCCCATCCAGTTTTGTCACCTGTGATTAAAAATTCTATGTTCTTATCCTTGGAAATATTAAGTGTCTATTTCGGAGATTATTTCACTGTGTACTTACTTCCCCAGCTGTCTGTAAACATGTGCTCAGAGTGAAATAGGTACTCAGAAAGTTTCTTAAAGTGAGGACTTAGTTTTTTTTTTTTCTTCACCAGTTCTACAAACTCAAAAGCTCTGCTGTCTCAGCTGACTCATTCTTCAAGTTTCCTTCAATGCAGATTACTTTTTGGTCCCTCAGGAATTTTCCTACAAAGGGAAAAGCCCTTATTTCTGTTATTGTCTGCATGGGAGCTGATGATATTAGAAAAGCAAACCAGAAACCTGGTCTAAAACACTCTCCCAATTTTCTGGTTTCCTTCCCCCTTCTCCTTCCATTTTCACAACCTTAAACATCATCTTAAGAAAATTTCCACTTAACTAGAAACCCAAAATCTAATAGCATACAGCTACTACATTTGCTGCATGCAACTGGGAAGTAAACCCTGAGGATACACCTAAGATACCACGTGCGTCGCGCTGCTGCCACAAGCACGCTTATCGCCAGTGACACTGTTCCTTGCATCAAGATTTCAAGCTGCCACAGCTCCCTTTGTATCTGTAGTACAAGGCATTGATATGCACAGCTACAATAGACTTTAATGACGAGGTGTCTTAATTTGGTTTTTATTATGTGATTAAAGGTACAATAAGGTATGTGTTCAACAAGAGGGAAGACCATTGTTCTGCATCATTAAGCTCACAGCAGCCCAAAAAGAAATTGTAGGCAATGTGCCAAAGCCCTTAATGAAGAGGATCTCTTTGAATTATCTATGGATGAGGAAGGGATAAAGCCTGAGTCCTGGTATATTTGATCCTCTTTGTGCTCTCTGTTATGAGGACTTACGGAGCCAGACGTACCGGACCTTCTGGAATTGTAATTTATTGAAGCATTAATTTCCCAGCCACACTAAAGCTCTTGGCCTAATAGAGAAAGTGCAGTTATGTACTATTATTAATTCTGCAAGTGTTTTCTGAATTCCTACATCTCAGAGTCATGAACTTTTAAAAAATCAGGCTAAATAAGGGGATTTATTTGTAACAATGCTCAATATTTCCTAAAACAAATTATGCAAATTTTGTCTAACTCAAGACTACTAAAAAAAAAAATCATCTTTTAGTTTTCTCAGAAGTGGCAATGTTGTCATTTCACATGATACTAGGGTGACATGGGTGATAAAAGTAAAACCCCTGTAAGAGGTATTTGGTACTGCTAGCATATTTTGAAACTTTTGTCTTTTATATCCTGTTGTTTTAAATTAAAATGATTCTTCATCTCCCTCACTGTTAAATTTTAACTGATTGCTCTTCTGTGTAGGTTATATGAGGATGCATTTTTATAGTTACAGTGACATGTAATTATCCCCATGTACTCCCTGTGCTACAGAATTCCCTCCCACCTATCTTGTAAAACAGAGAAATCAAAGTGGTGCCCTATTAAAATAATTTTGCATGATAATTTATATTCTGGAGTAATCAGGGATTATAGTCTTAAATAATTCAGGTTTTACTAGAAATCACAGTTTTACAGGATTACAGGCACCTCTCACTTCAGTAGAAGCTGAGGGTATTCCAACCCTATTTCCCAAAGGACTTCCATGCTCTGAGTTAATCGTGGGTGCTGTGCACTGTGCTCCACACGCTGCTGAAGCAAGGCTGCAGTACTCTGCAGGTTGACTTCTAAATCCAAACTACTCCCAGGAATCTGCACCTGCAGCCAGCAATGGATAGTTTAGTCATCTTGGATATCAAGGCGACTGCTCCTGTGCATGATTTTAAGGACATGTTGTATTTGAAGAATGTTGTCCTGCATCTGTTAGGAGATGTCAGTAACTTGTAAAGGCTCTCTGCTGCCTTCGTTTCACCCCAAAAATCGTGCAAGCTTCCTAAACAATCGAAATATTCATAATTTGTTCTGCTGCCTTGGTTTGTTCTGAATGTGATTCACGGACAGTCCTCAAACCCAGGCTGCAAGAAAACTTGGCAACCTGGGGGGATAAGTAACTGCCATTGCAGCCACTGCTTGATCTGAACAGAGGAGTCCACAAACAATACCTGGCACCAGCTCTGCTGCTGCAGGCAGCATCTGAAACTAGTTCTCAGCACAGAATAGCGCCCGAGAAATCTGATTACCTTTCTCTCAAATTCTTCCCACCACTGCATGCATAGCGGCTTAGCAAGGGAAAGTGAGTTAGTATAAATAGAAGTGACACTAAGCATGTCTTCCTATTTGCTCTCACAAGTTTTTTTTCTTCCATAAAGCGTCAGTATCCTTTGGGTGAGGGAGCGAGAATTAGATCAAACTATGTGTTTAAAATTTAATCACTTCCCTACTCACATAACACACAAACCACATATTTTATGCACTTTGTTGTCCATGACATCAGTATCTGTGATGAGATATGGGAGGTAAGGCAGTGAGGACCGCTGAGCAATTCCCGAGCCTGGCAGCGCAGGGACACGTCACCCGGCCTGATGTCCCTCTGACGGGGGTGACTGTCACTTATTCTGAGCCGCCTCAGGAGTGACAAGGTGGTCAAGCACAGCCTGAAGGTCTGGGTAGCTTCTCATTATCTGGAGTGTTTGTACAGACAGCCCACCTCAGGTTTTCAGAGGTTAACCGTAAGCTTTCCGCCTATGATTGATTATTTCAGAAGAGATCAGCAGGAGTACGTCCCTAACACCTGGCCACGGCTTTGCATGGGTCCATCATGCTGTTTTGCTCCAAATCATACTTCAGATGTGACAAGAGAGAGAAATTGCAGAGAGGGAGATAATACAGACAGAAGGAAAAACAGAAACATAGGAAACAAGATCTTTGTAATAGACTTGTGTGTCACCACATTGTTAGAAAACCCATCACATACCTAATATGAACAATTTGGCATATAAAACCTGTAGAGCCGTCGTGTTGCTCTGTCCACTGTATTTGTAAGCTGGTATTTCTACACAGAGAGGTGCAAAAACTACAAACTGATATAAACTTCTATTAGCAGGAACAGGCACTGAGAGACCGAACTGAGCGCTGAATGAAGGCACTGCTCAGAGAGAAGTGTCTGTAGGTACTTGTAAACAGACAGAAACCCTTCCCTGCACCTCTTCCCAAACTTACTGAAAGCGCGCGCGACCAAGCTATGCCCCTTGTCAAGAAATTTTGCCTAATACATATTGAAGTCCTATTCTGTGCCATCAAGTTTTCTAAAAAGTTTGACATGTAATAGTGTGCATTTAAACATTTGATGTTCTGCAAGTGTGAATGGGAAGGTACCTCATAAAACCACAGCCACTGTCATACACGTATCAAACAAGGCAAACCCCCTTCCATGTCCACTTGCATAAGCAGGTTCTGCTCTTCCGTTTTCCCTGTCCTTAACAGCTGTTACAAGCCTAAAAGAGAACGTTTGCTTTTAGAAATGAAATCTAATTCTTTACCTGACAAACTTCATACAGTAACTTGTACTGCTCTTCTTGCTTCTGCAGAGTGCACAGACTGCATCCCATGTTTAAATAAATGCCAGAAATAATCTTCCCTATTCACCAGAGCAGCCACAGAAATCTGTCAGCAAGCATGCGGGCAGGTACCCTCCAAACCCCGAGGTGGGTCGGCCGGACCGAACAGCTGACGGTGGTATCGCACAGGGTGCTGCGGAGCAACTGAGCTGGTTTGTCGTGCTCTGCCTCCTTCCCTGGCAGCAGACAGCACTCCCTCTGCCGATCCGCTGCCGCACGCCGCTCCAGTGCACACCCTATATACTGCTCCTCATGCATATTAATCAGCTCTCATTGACTATTCATAGCAGACAGTGATACAGAAGCTATAATTGCCAGCTATGACAGCTGAAATTTCTCTAATTAACAGGCAAGTGCTTCAGTAGCAGGCGTAATAAAAGACACTAACAATTTTGTAAACCATTTTGTAGCAATTACAAATAAACACGGCTACGTTTTACTGTGATCCCTCAGGATAATTCTTAACATATTTAAGCAGGCTCAAACTGCAGTCTAAATGTAAGTCACAATGAAATGAATGCACAGTACAAAACTCAGCAGTGGCTGTGATAAAGTTGAATATGCTTAGCAGCATTTATTTTCCTCTCATGCTGTGGTGGCATCTGAGAGCCTGGGTTTTATCGCAGGAGATGGCTGCACCAGGCATTTGCCAAACAACACTGAAAGGCCATCTCTACCCCTGAAAGTCCACGTGCAGCCTTAGGGCTTGGCTACAAAGCAGAGGAGAGATATGGGAATGTATGTGAATTAAAGAGTGCCTTGGATTAGTATCTATAGATGAGCTGTAGATTAACATTTATACCAACTGAAAAATGGCCATCTATGCTACTGACCCTCTTGTATTTGCAGAGGGCAAATGGGTGATTCACATATCATTGTGTTAAAGATAAAACGTTGCCAGATTATAAAAAGATCTACAATAAACTAAGCATGGCATTTACGACTGTTCAGTACTGGAGGGCCGCGCTGAACCTGTGCCACAATGTAAAGGATAAAGTATCAGCGAACTGCCCAACGAACGAGAAAAGTGCTCCTAAGTCATGAGCTTTATGGGTGTTTTCCAGCCTGTAGGAAACCCCACCTTGCGTTACATGGTTGGACTGACCATACTCTTTTCAACAGTTTAAGCACTGGCAAAGTGTCCGCTTTTATAATCCTTATTTCCATGCGTTCTGCTATAAAGAACAGAAGGTGACAAAGTAGCTGGGAATGAGACCAAGAGTATGATTCCCATACAGGCGCTGTGTGTCAGAGGGCTGGGATCTTGTGCTGTGGTTATCTAACTGGTTTCTGACTATTTGCTTAGCAAGTTTCTGTGGATGACAATGGAAATGTTGTGCAAGGATCACCTGCAGCTTTTATGGCCAAACTCCGTCCGTAGGTATCCTGTTGGATACCCACACATTGCTATAGTTGTACCGACTCACAAACTACAGTGATCGGCTACTGAAATGCTGTGCCTGTTTCAGTACTAAACTGTACTAAATAGATGCTGTGACAAGAAGAGGTCCCTGAATTCTGCGATGTGTTTTGGTAGCAACATCTACCTAACTACAGAAAGAAAGAAAGGAGATCTCTCAAATCCCTGCCAAACACCTGAAAGCAGGTAGGGACTCCATCCCTGTGCTGTGGCGGTGATGCTTCCCTGAGGGAGGAGATAACCGCCACGCTGGTGGTGGAACTTGCAAGGCTGGAGTAAGAGAGAGGTAGCCTGGCTCTTACGGCTGGCCCTTGGAGCTGAAGCCTGATCCAGGCTGTCCCTGGTGAGCCAGGCTTCTGTTCAGCCACACACTACGGGCCTTTCCAGAGTCGGTTACCAGTCAGCGGCTGTCGATCTCGAACAACTGGAAAGTGCTCGCATGAAGCGACTAGTGTTCCCTAAAAGCAGAAAAGATGATAAGTGAATTAAGTTTAAAAAAAGACACTAGTCAAATCTTTAAAAAGTTTATGGTTTTGATTAGATGATTTTTTTTTATGTAATTTGATTAAGCAACTTCAGGTAGAATTTGCAAAAATATTTCTTCGATTCCCCTTCCCCCCATGCATTTAATTTTCTTTCTGAATACTAGTTGCTATTTAAATGCTGTAGCTCAGTTCAGGTGGCTGGGTTCAGTCAGGATTCCTTTTAGAAATAACATGCAGCTGGATCTGATGAGAAATAAACCAGAAACATGCAGGGTATTTCCTTTCCTGTTGCAACGGAAATGCACCTATTTATTATCTTCCCATAGTAACATGATGGACTACATGAGATAATGTTTCATCGGAGTCACAAAGACAATCCGTAAACTGGACCAGGAGAGTCAGTCCAGCAGAAGACTGCTGTTTTGAGGCAAGACTGGAGTGATCCCATAAACGTGATGTTTCAGATTCTTTGGCTAACCCAGCCTAAGTGCGTTGCTCAGCAGCAAACAGCGTGGCTTAGCGGTGCAGTTGGCTTTGTTGCACTGTTGCTCTGGTAAATAAGCCAGCCTGACAGTCAGGCCAGCGCTTATCTCAACGGAGATGTTTTCCATTATTGAGATCTAATTCATATTTCTCTATTCATCTCATAGGCAGAAATGGCAGCGCTGCCTGAGGTTAACATAGACTAGTTTTTACGGTACTTTGCCAAACTTCAAACATTTGGGCTGCAAACTTGTGTTCTGGGCGTTGTCCAAGGCTGTATACTTCAGCTGAAACGTTGCAGTCATTTCCAAGAGTAAGATTACAGAAGAAAATATGTTGTTTGCCCATGTTAAGAGATTCTGGCTATGTTTTCTTTGAGAAGGTTTCAGTATCGACATAATTTGAAACAGAATTGAGAAGTTTGGTAGAGCGATGGTTTGTGCTGTCCCTGTGAAATCTGATGAATTTGGTCAGTGTTTAGCTCTTGCAGCTTGCAAATTCTGAGTAAAAAGTTGCACCAAGTTTTCAGTTTGTTATGAGACTTCTTCCACAATAAACGCGCTCGGTGGGTGATGCCAAGAAGGTCTGATGAGGCCAGTTCCCTTTCCCAATTGCTGTTTGTGAGGTTGGGAGACTGACATCAAGAACAAAGGGTTCTTCTCACTGCGGGACCCATGGAGCCAGAAAGAGCCCCCTGAGCTGGCCGGGGTGGGGTGGATGGTCACTGCGTTGTTCCACTTGTTGTACAACATAGGTCCGAAGGCAATCCCAGTGCGATACAGGAACCCTTGTCAATGTGTGCCATGTGTGGTGGACGTAACTGGCTTCCTTTGGTTTGTCCGGATAAGGCAGCTCGTTATGGGATCTGTCATCTGTGTTAACAATGTGTCATGTGTGGTCTCGCCAGTGTGCCGCAGATAATGAGCTTAACAAAATGTACGCGTAGTGGATGGCTTATATCACGTGTAATGTGAATATTATAGTGGTCCCAGCTGAATCTGAGCAATCCAGACTGAATGGGAAGTTAGCGAGCCAGCTGACTAGGAACAATAGTAAAAAGCCTTTGAATACACAAGGTGCCAGCAAGAGCTTTCATTAGCATTTATCTAGATTACTCACTCCCTGACTTATTACATGTGACCAAGTCTGCAAAATCCCTTTTACCAAGATACCTGGCTCTGACTCTCCGACATTTGCTTTTGTGTCCAAAAGCTAATTCCCAAGGAGCAGAAGGTGGAAAGCAGCCAGACTGCTTGGGCCACCACGAGGGGCAGGGTGCTGCTCTCATCCCTGGGAAGCTGGATGTCTTGGACAGACAGCGGGTGACAACGGCGAGGAGGGAATCCTGCCACAGACCACAGGCTGGTTTTGCTTTTTGTGTCTGTCTTAGTTGCAAACTGAAATCTCCCAGCTTGTAACGGCAAACCCAGTATAAATTTTGCTACTTAAATGTTTGATTTCCTTTACAATTAAGCCCATGAAGTGTTGGCAGGTAAGGGGAATCTGCTGGAGAGCGATGCACTGGAGGTGTCCTGCCTGTCTGCACGGGATGGTGAATCAGAACAAAGAGGGAAATAAAGCACTCACGAGGGACCTGCACCCTACAGGGGAACATTATGAGGGAACTCAAAGGCTAAAAAGCACTCTCTGCCAGCTTTTCAAGGGTAAGGACTTCGGCTGCCAAGTGTTGGCTCTTAGACAGCAGTTCCCACCAGCAAGAATAAACTCATGTCCTTTGTGCGAGGAGCAGATGGCACATAGCTACTTCACAGATCTGGGCAAACACCAAAGCGTTGCACTCAGTGCTGGGAGTTCCTAATGTTTGAGTGGCTGACTGCAATATTAGTAACGGTTTGGCATTGTTTATTTTGTTTCTTTAAATGCAAGTTGGCTTCCCTAGTATGTAGTAACTACTGAACATTATATTTTTGTACATATACTCAGCTAGTTCTGTTTAAACAAATGATTCCTATTTAAGCTGTGTGATTGGGGAAATGTTTGCTTAATGTATCAATACTTTGATTACTCTTCTTGTTTTTACAAATATTTA
This sequence comes from Eurypyga helias, assembly GCF_000690775.1. NCBI lineage: Eukaryota > Metazoa > Chordata > Aves > Eurypygiformes > Eurypygidae > Eurypyga > Eurypyga helias. The sequence continues at coordinate 79,549 of NW_010237970.1, forward strand.
AGACTTCTGAGAAACAAAGGCTAGGAAAGAGAACAGCTGTGACTTTATACACAATTCTCGCATTGGTGTGTTATATAAACACAAGTCAGGAAACTGTACAGATTGTGATGACATAGCGTGGTGCGAAAGAACACTGCTTGTGCTACGCAACAGCTAAAGTATCTGGAATTTTTCAAAGTGTGTTAGGGTGCTTTTCCATTACAGCCACTGGGTTGCCTCCACTAAAGCTCGAGTGCCTCGTGGGTGAGAATGTGCGTGTTCAGATTGAGTGTTCCTGGTGTTTATTTGCAAATTTTCAGTACTACAGTCCACCGATAGCTATGAAGTGTTGGCTTCTTAATAATACATTTAATTAGTGTGGATCTAATTTAGAAACACCTTTCTAAAACGTCCTTTGTCAAATACGTGAAAGCAAAGCCGGATTTTCCATGGCATTGTGAGGGCACAACAATTAAATACATACTCTAAACATAACAGCAAAAAGATCTCAATTCTGCATTTTTTTTGCATATGGGCATAGCAGTCTGCCTATACATTGGAAGCTTCAAGACTGGAACCAAAATATTTAAACTAAAGCATACCACAAGAGAGGATGTGAGAGCAAATGTGAAATGTTGGCTTTATTCCCATCAGTTAATGTAAAGTCTTGAGATCCTTATTTGCTCCACTTAGCATCTCGGAAAGAGTTCCAATTCTCAAAAGTAACTTAAATGAAATGATACTTATTGTTAAACCACTGAAGGAACTGTTCTGTCCTCTAAGCTCTTTAAGGAGTCTGATATCTCTTTAATTTATGCCACTTGAGGAAGACAGTAATATTACAGGAACATTACAGCAACATCACTGTGAGCACTGCAAGGCCAGTAGATACGAGCACGCTATTGTGTTCATTCAGTCTTTCATGAAGCGGAAATGATGAGGTCAGAATAGGGTAAATAACTGTTTAATATGCCACTGAGACCTTCTGATGATGAGAATTAGGATGCTAAGAGCTGACCTACGGACTACGAAACTCCTCCTACTGTGGGCTGCCTCTTTGGGTGTCTGTGACAGCGTGCCAAGAGGTCTCGGTCAGAGATTAAGCCAAAAGGCGGTCCCTGAACCAGAGGATGTTGGGGCTGGATTTACAGTGCTGACACCATGATGGAAGTGGGTGAAACAGGGTTTTAGCTACTGAGGACAGAGAATGAACTAATCAGAAAGGGAGTGCTCTTGCTCTTTCACCTAATCAGAAACCCGCTCTGAAATCACCCCCTGCCAGCTGCGATACGTCAAGCCTAGCAATGCCCAGGTGAGGGACCTGGAGGCAGAGCACACCTGAAATAGCTGTTCTTTAGTTCAAATCCCCGCCGTGCTATCCTTGTCCATTTTCCCATTCGTGATGCGATGTAGTCAGCCACTTTGAACCACAAAACCAAAAGTATGGAAGACTGGCAAGGAAATGAGCAAATCTGATTATAGGCTGGATTTGTGCTCTAAAAGCTCCTTCCATGTTAGTTGAAACCTCAGCTTCCTTGCAAAAACAATCTTTGATTTCCTGCTTTTGATGCTGGAACAGCCAAGCTCTTCACTGTAATTTTTATGGGTTATTTAACTAGATAGTTTCTGTTTAGGAGAAATGACAAATTTAACCTTGCACAAATTGTCAGTTTTTACATGGTAAAATTGCTGCGGTTATTGTCAGCATTTACAAGAATATAAAATAGAAAATTATTAATATTTAAAGCAAGAAAGTGGATAATGAAAGCATAGGAGTGTGGAGTCAAACGTTAGTTATACACTTGTGTTTATAAGGTTCATGTGCTCTCAAATCTGAAATTACTTCCAGAGCACCTATCCCCATTTTGATTTGGCTGTGAAATATCACTTTAGAGGGACAGCATTGGTTAGAACAGACTGCTGTGAGTGATGGTTCATTGTAAAATAAAAATGTTTTCTCTAAAAGTGATAATACACTTTTAATAATCTCAGAGCAAGCAAAATGATTCAGTGTACTTGAATGCTGCATAAAAACTATTGACATAGTACTTAATCTTTAAAACTGATAGACACGTGCCCAAAAGCTAATAAAGTTCATTCTAATACAAAGGAGCAAGTAAAATAGTACATCATAGCCTGTGATAGCTTTGGATCCTGATCATGTAACTGTAGCCCAGGGACAAAGAAAATTGAAGTGATTTAGAAAGGTACCCAGTAGGATATATCTGATATTAGGCAGTTTGCTGAAGCAAAACAGTAATGTCAGAAAGATACAAAGGTGTAAAATCCATTTGACTGTGGCCAAATGCTCCTGGTCTTTGACCTTAATGTCTCCAGATGAACTCCCCTTAGGGTCAGCTGAATAATCCTTAATAATATATGGCCAGGAACTGCCAAGACCTGCTAAGGATCACAGCCTTCCTTTACTTTTGTATTTTAGCTACTGTATTCATATTATGATTTTTTTAGCCATTTCTATTTGAAAATATATTAACTTTAATTTCTCAGTTTTTACTGCTCCACACTTAATTTGAAACAGAGCA
>NW_010237970.1:82101-96854 GCF_000690775.1 Eurypyga helias
ATGGTTCATTAGGTTTTATATTAACCATTTGATGAAAAGGATATGTGGGAATATTAAGTATTAATGCTAAATGGCAGTCAAATGAAAAAAGTTGCTTATATGTTTGCCTTTGTGTTCGTTTCTAGGTTCAGACAATGAGGAATCTGACAGCTAATTCTCAGCGAAAGCTCCTACGCAGAAAAGACCCAGAAGACGAGCAGACCTCGAATGAAGTGGGATCTAAGGCTTTTGGGAACAAAGGAAATGTAAGTGTTCATTTCTGTCTTTGAAGTTGGGAAAGATGCATTTCCACTGAAGAAGGTTGGCATTAGCTCCAGAAGTGCTCTGTGCTGTTAATTCCAGCGTGGGCACCCTGGGGGGCCAGCAGTGACCCCAGGACTGCTGGGTACTGCGCGTGTGGAGCAGCCGTCGTCTGCTTCAGCAGAAGTGGTCAAAATAGATTAAACGTGTGGGTAAGAGAAAAGAGGAACAGAGGCACCTCTGACTGCTTTGCAGTCCTAGAGATAGGCTGTGCCTCTGCTGTGAACCTCACCTGTGCTTTCCCAGTGCCAGCCGAGACACAGCCTGTAAACTGCGGAAGAGTGCGGAAGCTGGCTAAGGTCCAGTGCTCTAGTGCTCTCTCTTCTGTTGTTTCGAGCATGGGATACACCAACAACATGGCATGGTGTTTGGTTTCCATTTATCCTGTTTGCAGTATAATCTCACCAGCCTGTGCAATTGCAGCAACGCCGGTTCATTTCTTGTTTCATTATGAAATCAATGCTATTGCAATAACACTGACTTGATAAAAGACAGGCTAAGGTGGTAATCCCTTCTCTGGTATGAGAAGGACACATTTCATGCCTGTCTTGGTTCACCTTGAGCAAAGAATTCTAATTCAGTGAGTAAAGTCTGCTGCTGGAGAGCACACGGGTCCCAGCTTTGTTCCTCCTACAGGTAGCATTAGCTAGCTCTGTCTTAAATGGCGATGGAATCGATTTCCACGTGGCATCCGCGCTGTATTTTTCTGAACCAACGGTAGGTTACATGTTTACCTGAATGAAAAAAAGAAATTGCCTGCAAAGGTTATTGTATCGGCTAACTGCATGGAGTTACTGTGTAGTTATACCTCCTCTGCAATTTCTTCCATCAAAAAAACGTATTTTGATAAGCAGTATTGATTAAGTAGTATTGGAATGAATACAGAAACATAAACATTTGATAAAAGAAATGTGAAAGCACACAGGCCATCAGACACAGTGATGAATGCCAATAATAACCCAGAAATGATCGCTCCTATTGGCAGACACATTCACCCACTAATCTTGTCACTTCCACTGAAGTCCCAGAGCTGCAGCACATAAGCTGCATCCCCATCTTCCTGCAGGCTCTGGTGTTTGCAGGCTGGCAAGCCTGCTGAGAAAGCAAGAGGCACATGTGTTTCTCTGCAGAAACAGACCGATGTCCTTGATAAGAATTTTACAGACAGAATGTTAAGTTAGAAGACAAATATTAATTAATGAGATTATCTAGTAATATACAAAATAAGTGGTTGTGGTTCTCTCAAAGTCATCTTATGTGCCCAGACTTTTTGTCTGGATGACTAACTGTGGTGTGACATTTAAGAGTTTTTGTGATTTATGGTATGACCGTAGCTTTGCAGATTCTTGGTCTGTTTCTGTGTTTTGGATTGTGACTTGTCTATTTTGCAGTATCAGGTGTAGTTGAGGAATAAGTTAACATTGCACTGAAATTTCTTATCCCCTGCCCATCTTTGCTATCCTTTGCTGTTCCCCCAAAGGAGAGGGCTGCTGCACAGTGCCGTGCTTTCTGTTCACATTATTTTTGTCTGTTCTTATGATGATGACAGCACACCCATACTTTTTTAGGACACTACAAAGCAGTGAATGTAGTGGATTGCATGTACGTGTCTAGAGGCACAATCAGTTCATGGTGGGGGTGAAGACACTGTAGATTTCTAAGAAATATGTCTATGGAACCATTAAATAACTCAGAAATAAAGTACAGATGATTGGGATGCCTACTTAAAATATTAGGTTGGTTGCCAGTATGATAATCAACACAATTTTCTGTGCTACTTAAAATCATTTCCCGTTCATTGCCTGTAGTTAGGAGGTTATAAACTACCAAGCATGTGTGCGCCAAAGTCTTTGAAATTCAAGTTTCTGTATGCTTTCTTTGAGTTTCATGTTCTTAGCAGAGGAGAGAAATCACAATAATTACAGCTTAAAATATTCCCTTTTCGTGGTGTGGCTAACAAATGAAACTACAAGTAATGATGTAATCTAACATGTCAAAAAAGAAAATGAAAAGAGGAGACAGAAGGCAGGACGGAGCCAGGGGATGCGATGTGCCATGTCATCTTCTAATTAACTAACTGATCCTTTAAAGTGTCAAAATCAGCAAGGAACTCCATGGCCCAGTGTCTTATTAATATTCATACTAGGCCACTAGAAGCTATGATTCCAGTCCCAGTGGTTATAGTTAAACATTAAAAAAAAAGGCCAGGCTAGCCAGGGCTGCAACAGCTCCACATTCATACGGAAATGAAGGCAGGCCACCCTGCTTCCTACAAACCTCTGCTGGGGGGGAATCCTCCGAGGATGCATATTGATTTCTGAATTATTGTGGGGGTTGTATATTGAAAAAACAATTATTTTTCTTCTTGCTATGAGCTGCCACATCGTTAATCACGTTGAGCTTCGCGTTGTCAAACGAAAGAAAGATGCATGTAATGTTTTGTAGTATGAGCCCATTTTTAATTTTGCACACCCCAAATGAATACGCAGTTAATAAACCCCTGTTGTTTAGAGGAATGGGTGAATTAATTTCTCCTTGTAGGATGCAGTTCAGGATCGTTTTTGCAGAAATCTGGGGCCCGCAAGAAAAATAATCTCCCATAATCTTCTTATAATACAATTATTCTTCTACATTTCAGCCTGCCAGTCTTTTCCCACTCCCACTATGCAGAGTTTTCTGAACCTTTACCTCTAAGGGAGCAGCTGACATTTGGGTTCTCCATTCATTTTCTGTTTAATTCTTCATGGCAGGCCAGTGCTTTTAAACAACAAAGATCATCTCTCCTCTGTATTACACGTGCTGTTTTGGGGCCCTGAATGGGTCTGTCACAGACAGCCTGTGTGCTGGCAAGATGGGGATGAGGAGGTAATTCAGCACCTTCTGAGGTCAAAGGGAGATTTGACACTGGCCTTGTGTAAGTAATTTCAAGCCCAGACTATTTTGAGGGCAGTTAATCCCATTTTACACTTGCCATTTCTATCTGTGCACGACATAGTAGAAAGCAATATATTATGCAGCACTTTATAGCAGGAGGATCAGTAAAGGAGTAGCTCAGCCATAAATCTCAATGAAAAAATAATTAGAGTTTGAATCTCATTAATTGATATCCTTTATTTAACTGATATACTAAAGGAAAAATACCTTGAACAGAACTCCTGCTGTTCTCTACCTTGCCCTTTACCAGCCCTCTGGTAGTCCTACTGCAAAGTCCTCTCAAGCATTAAGTCACAGACTCGACTAAGTGCCCCTTTTGGGGCTTTTCCATCGGCCGTAGCATCCGGCCATGCCCCTGGAGCAGTGTCGGCATAGCGGTGCGAGGCCCTTGACAGGCCCCTGGCACCTCAGCAGTGCTAGTGTGGAGCTCGTGTCCCCTTCCATGGCTTCCCCAAGGCAGGAACACGCAAACGCTGTGCCTGAGGAGATCCCGTAGTTGCCTGGGCAGTCTCTCAGCCTTTTCTCACCCATGAAAAAGAATTAATCTCCAAGCAATGATCCCAACCCAGACACTTAACATCACAAATTTTATTCCCTTGTTCAAGATCTACTGTGTATGAAAGACCAGCTCAAAAAAACCCACCTTAAATACTCTGAACTGTCTATCAGCTGGGTTAACATCAGCTCTGAACTGCCAGACCACAGATCTTGAATATGTTGATGCTAAATGTCTACCAGGAGCATATGTTATGGATCAAAGAACACACTGATTAATCCAGCAGAGACAAAAGTCTGTCACTTTGGTCATGGTGGCATGATACCACAGAAGACAGGACTAAGGAAGCAAACGAATAGAAAGCAAATGCTAATGAAAAAAAACCAAATAGCTGTAAAAGAAGTTTACAATCTAAACCCCAGTTTTATTAGCTCAAATTCTTCCACCCATGGGTGCAGTTTTTTAATGCATTTCCCGTTTTAAAAAAACCCCACAACATTAAATTCTCAAGATTTTTGGGGAGGGTATTAACGTGTATTTGTTTTGCTGCTGTTGTTTATATTAAATCTAGGCAAGTGGTTTATAATTTTCATTGTGAAAGCTGTCTACATGAAGCTGTCTACGCACACTGGTATTTAATCAGGAAACAAGAATCTGGAATCACAGCAGTGCTGCACTCAGGGCTAGGCTGCTTTTCGCCAGTAGTCTGTCGGCTGGTTTTGTGTCTGTCAAGCGTTTTAGAGTGGTGCCTTGTTCGTGTGCAGTTTTACAGCAGTTCTTCATCTGAGGGTGTTAAAGTAGAACATCCTCTACTTGAAATCTACCTTGAGAGGAAGATAACTTGACCGTTTTTAGCATTTTCTAGTATTTTTCCATACAGTATTAATGGTACAGTCATGTATCTTGTGTCTTCCCTAATACATGCTTCCGAAAACCTTTCCCCTGACTTACATGGGAACATTTATGCTTCAAACATCTTCCATTTAGTTTCAGTGTTTACCTGAGAGCGTTTCAAATGTTTTCTCTCTCTGTACTTGTATTTTCTTCCTTACTGTAGCATTGATTTAAATGTGTTTTGAATGAGAAAGGGGAAAACCCCCAACTTTGGATAAGACGACTTTTCAAGCTCTAATTTCAAGCTCTAATACTGAAAATTCAAGCTCTAATACTGAAAATATTTCTTGTGCACGAGGTAGCGGGGCCAATAGTTTGTGAGGATCCGCTGTTTGTAAGCTAGGGGATTTGTACACAGATTATATTCAGAGGCCTCTGAATCTTTGGAGAGAACAGGATTCCCAGCACTCCTCTTTTTAGCTTCCAGAAGAGTCTCTGATTAAGCTCTGCTGAAAGGCTCCCAATTCTGCCTGTCATTCAGTAGCGCCTTCATGTCCCCTCGTTTTGAAAAGCCAGCCGCCTTCGTCATCATAATAATATCCTGTTGATGCACACGTCCATAGCTGCTACCCCAATGCATAATTTATGAATTAGATGTTTCAAAAGTAGTCCATGAGTGGGTATATTAACTATATATACTTTGTAAATATTCCGTCTCATTTTGGCAACGGGTAAGTTATCAGTAATCTCAGAAGAGAGATATAGGTGTGTGAGTGTGTGTGCATATTTTATGTTGGTAATCTGTATTTATGTCATGAGATCTAGCAAGCATGTCAGAAAATACACACACCTACAATTTTACCTGATTTTCCAGCAAAATGATACTATGGGTTTTTTGAAGGAATAAACACTGCTCTATTCCGTAGATTCCTTTCACAAGCCAGTGTTCAGTTGTATGTGTCCTCAGCTTGTTCTTCTGCATAATTTAAAAGACAGCTGTCATAGCTACACGCTGTCCTGTCTGAAATCTGACGTTTGTACAGTGTTAAATAAACCCCATACTGTGCTCAGCACTCCGACATGAGCCTTCCCGTTCCCCCTCCCCGCGGCCGTGGCTGGGGATACCCGTGCAGGGCAGTGGGGTGCAGAACTGCGTGCACTGGCCTTAAACCAGACACGGTCCTGCTTTGGGAAAGGTTTGGAAAGGAGAGGTGAGAGAAGAGGGGACTGCACGGTGCTGTTTGGGATGGTGTTTGCCAGGGAACGCCATGCAGGAGGGCTGGGAGGCGAATGGCCGTGCCATGGCCAGGCTGCTCGGGTGGCACTCCCTTACCTGAAGCTCACCCTGGGAAGGGGCGTGAGGCTAATCCAGAGCCTGAAAGTGCTTTAGGGGAACAGCACTGAGGCAAGAGCTTGAACAGAACAAAATGATGGAAAAACAACAGTGACAGCTCATCAAATCATGTTACACTGGCAGAATGACCGTGAGTTTCTTCCGAAAAAGAGTTAAAAGTTAATTGCATGGTAAAAAGCAGGAGATCAGGATCTGATTTATGCACTGCAAATGTGTATATCCTTCGGAGAAAAGGCCATTTCCTGTTTAAAAATTTAAAAATACATGATTACTCTGTGGTCACCAAACCAAACACATTACACTGTTTAGTCCACTAAAACTCTGAAAGCCTGTTACTTATCGTACAGCGCTGGATTGATTGTATTTCACCGCTCCTCCTTCTGAAGTGGTTTTCATTTCCTGCAGCAGTGTGCGCTCCCAGCAACAACACAGCCCCAGGGTGTTCGCTGGCCCCTGTCGCGGCCGACCGTCAGGATCTATTGTCCCTGGCGCAATATTTATATGAAAATAGCGACATTTCATGAACCCTTATTATTATAATTATTATTATTGTAATAAACGTAGATGAAAGCTGGGCCCGGATGTTAATAAGGATACCTGAGCAAGCGCCACCGGAAAATTCTTATCTTGCCGTTAAATTAAGTCAGCATCATAAGCTCTGATATATTCAAATGGTTGCTGCACTACACTGCTTCATGAAAAGCACTTTTTAACTGAAGCTAAACACAGAGTAAGCATGTCTTTTAAAGTGGGGGGGGGGGGGGAAGTGGATCTTGACCTTTACTATAATTGTCCAATAATAGTTTGTTATTTACTGAGTAACAAAGGTAAATACTATTATTAGACTAACTTTCCCTGCTGTGGTTATAAATACACAGGGGCAATGATGCAGTCAGACCCTTTCTTTCTCACACCTACTCACAGACATTTTGTTCAGCTGAGGCTGTCTTAGACGTCAGACTAGTTAAAGGAATTTATAAAACACAAATTCCCACTAAGCTGCAGCAGAGCACAAAGCCCTGGAATAAATCAGTGCTGTTAGTAATGAATTTCCTTAAAGATCGCGTTCAGAAATGTTTTTCTGTGGAGTTTCTCAGTCACTACTAAATTTGCATTTTAGGTCTGTGTTTACCATTAGCTCAGTGGATGCACACAAGCTTCTTAAGGCCGCTGTCCAGGTCTGTGCTTCTAAATGATTTCCTTTCCCTCAGCCCCTCACTCACTTAAAGATCCAAAGGTGTAACAACACAAAGATGCTGAGGGGCACTATTCAGCAGTTCGTCTGGTTTCAAAATAATGGAGTAAGTTTTGAAAACCAACGTGCACTCACAAACATGTGACACATACACCACAGCTCCCTTTTACTGCAGATGGATTTACACTGAGAAGGAGAAATGTTTTTGCTTTCATTCAAACTTACAAGAGTTCTTGCTGGGAGGTTTCCACCCTTGTGTAATTTATACACCTTGTGTATAAAATATGTTGGAACGTTCTCTAACAAATCTGGGAGAAATGGTGATGGCAGTGACTTTGCAATTCATGGAACAGTAAGTTTGGTGCTTTTTCCTTTCTCTTAAGCAAAGATCTATCTAAACCCCAGGATTTGCATTAGTGCTTTCTCAGTTTAACGTAGTGATTCAGCTTAAGGATGGTTATGACTCTCAGTAGGCAGAATTAGAGAGATGACTTCTCAGTTCTGCAGAATCTGAATTTGTTATTTTATTTGGTTCAGACATCAAGAACAGTAGTAAAGGAGAAAGGGAAGACACTGTACTTCCAACAAACACATCACCTCTGCATGGTGGGGTGTGAGGCCTGCTGTTATAAAACATAACATAGTCAGAAACTTCCAAAGGTGTCATGTTGGGATTTTTAAATGCCTAGCATAAATTTAATTCAAAATGATTCCCCAGTGGAAATGGGATTATCATCTCTGTTAGAATATCTTCAGGAATCTAAAAAAGCTCTGACTTATCAGTCAGGTACAGTTAATGTTACATCTTTAAGTTCTTCAGTAAGTCATTTTTCAGATAAGTCTATTGGATTGTGGGACTTTTAAAAATTACTCTTTGTTAGAGAAATCATATCAGCAAGAAGAAATTGTGTGAGTTTTTTCCTGGTACTGCAGATCCAGCCTTTTGGTTGCTCTGGTAATTACTTGGGTCAGACTATAGGACTTGCATGATTAGCCTGCAAACTTTGCTCCTACCTGGAAGAGAAAGGATTAATCTTTTCATCTGTCACAGCACACAGCCAGCATTGTACTCCTGGCCAGGATGGTAGTTTCTTAAGTCGCATGCTTAGGGTTAAAATCTTACTCTTGAGTTGTAATATGTGACTAGGATTTAAGTATCTGTTTTGTGTGATTAAGAGTAATTCTGAGCAATTAAAGAAAACAGTTCATTTGTGGCAGGTGGCAGAAAGCTAAAGAAGATAATTACTCTTTTTAGCCATCTGTGTTAACTGCCATTAGCAGAATTAAACTGAGATTCACCACTTTGAAATTTGAGGCAAAGTTCCTTTCCCTTAACTACATAATATAACATTGTCTGAAGTCTAATTACAAAAAAAAGTAATTTCACCCTGCTTGCCATGAGGTCCTTATTTGTTAATTTTATTAAAAATGTTGGCACTCCAGGAGATGATGAATTGAACAACTGCTTGTACTCAATGTCTTTGAATTACATTTGGCTCTAACACACTGTTCAACTTGGAGGGAACAGTTAGCCTGGAAAGTCCTGCTCTGTACCATCAGCAACTGCAGAAATGAACTACTCAAAAAAAGAAACATTTCTACCCCCTCCAAATACTTCTATCCCCTCCATCAAGTGTCACAGCTCCGAAAGCTGGAAACTGGGAGGTTTTGTTCCTTTGCTTTTATTCCCGTGCTCTGTGAGTGACTTTCATAAGTAAATGGCACGTTCTGTGCTTTCCCCAGAGTAGAAATAAAGTTAGCAACTTCACTATTAGTCTGTAAGGGCAGGGTTCATTTGTGAAATGTAGATACAGGGAACTGAAATGTAGACTGAGGGAACTGGGCTTGTTTAGCCTTGAGAAGAGGAGGCTGAGAGGAGACCTGATCACTGCCTACAACTCCCTGAAAGGAGGCTGTGGAGAAGTGGGTGTTGGTCTCTTCTCCCTAATGACAGATGATCGGACGAGGGGGGATGGACTCAAGCTGCGCCAGGGGAGGTTTAGATTGGATGTAAGGAAGCAGTTCTTCACTGAAAGGGTTATCACACACTGGAACAGGCTGCCCAGGGAGGTGGTGGAGGCACCATCCCTGGATGTGTTTAAGAGACGGGTGGATGAGGTGCTGAAAGATATGGTTTAGTGGCGGACAGATACAGTTGGACTGGATGATCTCTAAGGTCTTTTCCAACCTAGTGATTCTATGATTCTACAGATACCCAGTCTCATCTGAATGCCCTACGACATCCACACTCCTGGCAGACAGGATGCAGGACCTGCAGCCCTCTGAAGCAGTACCCACAGGCCAGTCCAGATACCATAGTGCCTAAAATGCCAGGAAACTTGCATGTTAAGGCAGCAAAATCCCAGTTCAGAGTTGTATCGATGCTATTGCCAAGCTGATCGGGCAGTTGGAACAAGATGAGCTGTAGCTACATCTAGATGAATTAAATACACATTTACATAGGTTAAATGTGGTTCTGTGTAAGGTTTTCCCCTGTGGTTATTGTGCTTTGGTCCATAAGTCATTGTAACGTCCCTTTAGCTAGTGAGATGTCTTTATTTGAATTAAAGAAAATATCTGCTATGGAGGAAACATGAACAAGTTGAATTTGAATGAATAGCATTATGTTAAATATACAGGACAGTTACTCAAATCTCCTCTATGACCCAGAAACGCTGGAAGTGGTGTTGTTCATCTTGCTTTGCTGTGTAGCTGCGTGTCCTTCCTACATACTTCTTACTTCATTATTCCCTTTCTCAGCTGTGTTCTGGGACTTCAGCACAAAAGAAAGAGGGGAGCAGGAGGCAGAAACTGCACAGGAGAACAAAAGCCCTTCAGATAACTCTTTTAGACACATTTCGCTCTTTAATTGAATAAATTGTACAGAAAATCCTGTGTCTGTGGTGTACAACTCCCCAGGTGCTCTCAGCTACTCTATCTGCAGCTGTTTATATTCAAACCAGGGAATTCAATACGCTTATATCTGTGTCGTGTACAGTGTATTTTAAAATCAAATGGCTATTAATTTTGACTTGGAACAAAACAAACACCCTATGAAGAAACACTGCCTTTCTCCTCGGACCTTCCTGTTAATCTCTGAATATCTAAGCAACATTAAAAATAGCCTGTTATGCCAAGACATAAGGTCTGTTTTCAACGAGTGCGTAATGTCACTGACATGACATACATGCACAAAAAAACATGTATGTATCGCGTCAGTTGGCAAATCAGCTACTGCCTGGTGCTCCCCAAGGGGAGGGATTCATGCATGAGGCTGCCAAAAGAAGGGTCAGGATCCACTTTGGCAGGGGCACAACCTGGACACATTTTCCTTTAATTGCTCCTTGTCATGTGAGATGTGGTCCTGGGTGACTTTATGGCCAAAATACTCCAGAAAATAAATACACACCATCTCATATAAGGCAGAATCTCTAAGTGCTCTGTTTATTTACCAGTGATCATTAAAGCTACAAATAATTAGTGTTTCATTTTCTCCCACTTTTTTCCCCATCATTTCTGCCTGAGTGATGCAGGAGACAACATAAAGGAACCACCATACATTAAACCAGATTCATTTTTCCTGGCTGATTTCTAATCTCATAGTCAAACTGCTTGTGCCTCACTTTGTAACTTCATCAATATGGGGAAGAAAGGCTAAAGGTACTTCTTAAGTCCCCCTGTAAAGCCTGATGGCTCGGGATGTCCTGCAGTTTATTCACAGCGGGAAGCAGTGTAATTGTCAGCTCCGTGTTTCTCCCCTGAAGAGCTGTTCTCTGGTGAAGGGAGGGAAAAAAACCGTGAACACGAGTTTACAAATTTGGCATATGGTAGAGCAACTGCAGAGGCTGAAAAGGACTCAGCAGCTACAAACCAGGGGACAGAATGGAATTCTGCATGTAACGACACCCCTGCTTTTGCAACAGTGCGATGCACAGAACAGGCTTGTTTTACTGGAGGTGCAGTTCTGAGAACAGGTGGACTGGGGAGGAAGAAGCCGTATGTACACGTGTACTTTGGGGTGGCGTGGCTGGATATGAGGAAAACTATGAGGAGGGCTGGAGGAGATGGACAGAGGAGGGAAGGAGAATGGGTTTTTTGTATTAATGAATAACTGAGGTACATTCACAGGTAATGCTTGCAGGAGGCAATCCTATCGTCTGTATATTATTATAGTCATCCGACAGTCCCTTCACTGGGCTCAGTTCTCATAAAAGGACATAAACTGGCCAGAATGACTGTGGAATTCCACTGTCACTGGGGTACCACCGAGTGCAGATGTGTCCTGGCCTGTTTTATGTGTCCCCCGAGACAGGAATGCTGCTTTGCCATGGGAACGCGATCCTGGCCTTGGGTCAGCTGGGGACTTTACGGCACAGGGCAGAGCCATGGCAGCAGCAGATGTAGTGGGCTGGCAGAGGATGGCTGTGGGGCAGTACCCTTGGCAGAGCAGTGAGTGCTGACCCAGAAAGTTATATGGAACCTGGGCATAGTGTCCTGAGGCTCCCAGGGAACCAGCACACAGAGCCCAACTGCCCTGTCTCTCCAGCTCATCGTCTGCAGGCACCAAAGAAAGGTCTTTGTTTCAATTGTCCCCAATAAGCTCTCCGAGTCCCTGTGCAATTATCATTAAGAGTGTGTCCAGTGTTTGAAGGAGTCAGCCATTTAATTGTATAAAAGCAAAGGTTTGACCACAAAAGCTGCCAGGCACTCCCACAATCATCATTTATCAGCCAAACAGAATGTCCTCAGGTTACATATTCATCAAATGTTTATTGATTTAAGCTTTGGGCATTTTGCAGGATTAGAAATTATTACTTCTGATTTAAATAGTGTTTAGAGGACAGAAATCAAATACAAAATAGTGTATTTCTGAAACAACAGGTTTTTCAAGAATTGAATGACAGAAATACGAAGAGAACATGAGCCTCTCTCCAGTGTTTTGGAACTAGAGGATGGTCTCTGCATACAGCAACTAGCCAAGTATTAAAAAGAAAGTGGGCCCATTTTTCACTGCGAGAGAGACTTTGCTTTTCCCTGTGACTCTGTTTGGAGTAAAGGATATCAGGTCCTCTGAAAAATCTCCGCTGGTTCTGGGTCACTCAGGAGACATGCTGTGTAATCACAAGGGGAATCTTCCCACCCATTTCTTTCCCACCACAGAGACCGGTCATCAGCACACAGTCTTAAAGAGGAGTGACGCATTCTTCAGAGAACAAAGCACTCCCAGCTCTGAGTCCAGGATGCAGATATAAATATATTATCTATTGAACCACATTTCTGAACCAGCCTAATCATATCAGACTAATAATCCCCTGCGCATGGAGCCGATCTTTACAGGTTCAGCGGTGTCCAGTCACACGTGCTACGGATGAGCCACTGAACCAGGCTGGCATGGCCCCTGCCACCAAACACAGACCTGCACAATTGGCTGTGCCCTGAGCAGCCTGGGTACTGCGTCTCACTGAAGCCCTGACCTTTCCGTAAGGAAGTGTGTTTATATATACAAAAGGTCATTATCATTTCCTGTTTTACCGCAGCCTTACAGGCTTGTCCTACGTACAGCCATTAAAGTGTGAGACTTATTTATAGCTGAAGCCTGTTTTAAGTGAAGGGCATCTTACACAGCAATTTGTCAGTGGCTAAAGAGCCTGGGGCTAGGAGTAGACATTTACTTACAGAATCTTTAGACTATTTTAAACAGGCCTTTGGGACCTCCCTACTGACCAGCCTATAACATGCCCTTCTTCTCTCAGTGCTATTTCTTTTAATTGACTAACCTCAACACCGGCTGTTCAAAATCACTTTAACCCAAACATGCCCCCGGTCTGAGGCTCCTAATGACCTTCCCCTGGCCCTAAACACATATGGCTGAGACAATGCAAACATCATTTGGAAGATGAGTAAATTCAATAACTCAATTACCACTGCACCAAAATAACATTTATCAAACACTGGTCACAGCAGTTTGTATCTTTACTCTCTCTGTTTCAATGGCACAGCATTTGGGTGAAGGTAACTAATCGATTTAGGAATGATTAAATAGAAATTTGTAACACTTGGCATTATTAAACCTTCAATCTTCATTACAACTGCTTAACGATTACATCATGGGCTGTGTAAAATAAATTAACAGTAGCTGGAAACAATCTCATCATAAATAAAGCAAAGGTATTAGACTAGTGTTCAATAGACAGTCTAATAAAAATACATATATTGTGGCATTATTAGTAGGTTGTAAATACTGAGGTTTGCAGGAGTTTCATCAAGACCTGAAAAATTCAAAAAGCCCAACAACAACTCTCCCCCAATGTCAGTATCTAACATTGAACTCATTTATTTTAAAAGGTCTAATTTAGTGGTAGAGCCAGCAGCCTGAGGGCTAGAGATGAGTAAGACGTCACCCCCTGCATCCTCCTCTAAAGAGAAGAAACGCTTCCTTTACAGCTCGCCTAAATCCGGGTTCTCCTCATGGGCTTCACTCTCTCATCCCTTGCCCCAAGTTCAGCGAGTTTCTAATTCCACCTGCTCCTTCAGACATCCGGGAGGTGTTCTCCTTTTCCTCTTTCAGGACCAAAACATTCAACATTTTATTAAAGTTAATTATAAAAATAATTTTGAAAACCTGTAAAATTTTTTCCACTGTTTTCCTGCCATCTTTGTTGAAAGCCTGCCCTTCCCACAGTCATCCAAACGGGGCAAAGCACTCTGCGTATGACACCTCTTTTGAAGGCATCACTGCTCTTACTGCTAAATGAAATCACAGCATTCCTTTAAAAATTACACTGGTAAGCCTTTACTATCTACTCAGTGATGAAGTGCTAACATGGAAAATTATTTTGAGCTAATCTAGACAGAAAGAGGAGCCTGGGGGCACGTTCAGGTGGTGTGAAAGCAGCTCGTGGGTACTGCCTTGTTTTACACCGTCAGCAAGACCACTCTGAGATCCCAGAGGACCTTCCAGGCAGCTGTAAGCCATATTTGCTCTTCCCTCTTTTTACTTATGCCAAACTCTTCTTGGCTGGTACTGGAGAATGTGGGCCAGATTGTTCCAAAACCAAAACTTTGATCTCCAGTGCTAAAGTGTACATAACCTCTCCCTTTACATGTAAAGTAGCCTTTTCTTTCATTTCCTTCTACCATCTCGTCTAGGCAGTGAAAGAGAAACAAGCAATGAACCTGATCCTGAATGATTCATGAAGTAAAAACAAAAATAGAAATGAAAAGATATAACAAATATTGAACAAATAGTATTCAGCTATTTAGAAAGTGTTATACCACACAGGGAGGGTTTTCCAACACATCAACCATTAAGATGCAAAGTAATTTATATCGCAACTCTCCTCCTGTTAAAACTGGAATGTAAATTTAAAACACCACATACCATGACACATAATAAATAATAAATCAAATGTTATCGGCAGTGCTAAATATAGCCCCTTGCTTCTTTTTCAGAAATGAATCAAAAGAAAAGATGGCTACATTAAAATGGCCCAGGCCTATAATTTTCTGCCAGTCCCAAGCATATAGCAAATGCCATTATTATGTTCAAAGTTGAGTTTTTTTTTAAAGCTCAGAAAACAGGCCATTAAGCAAAAGCAATCAGCATGGGGTAGAACCATTTAAGGCCCTTTATATATATA
>NW_010237971.1:0-5799 GCF_000690775.1 Eurypyga helias
GGATGTTGTGCGGGACAGTGTCGAATATTTATATATATAAGCCTCTGACTATTATAACTTTTATCCTTCATATATTTCCTTCATGTCTTTCTTCTGATCATGGGTTTTGGTTCAGGTTTTTTTTTTTTTTTTTTTTTTACTTTTAAACCCATTTTTTTTCCAAGTCACATGTTTATTCCAAGTCATTCTTATCTCTTCAAATCTTTGCTTCACATATGGTATATCAGATTTCTTAGGCTTTCATGTTCATGAATCTATGTGCCAGATGTTTTCCTTGTCTTTATTGATGTATTCTGTGCATTTATTTTAACAGCTGATGTCTGGGAGTGTATATTATATGCAAGAATCGTTAAACGTATCTTCTTACTCAAAGATTAAGAAGAACACTTGAGTATTTGATGCACTAATTAATACATGGAAGAAACAGGATTAGAATTTTCCATTTGAAAGTTACACTGTTTAACTTAACAGTTCTTCTCCTTATACTCTTTCAATATAGTTTGCACCTTCTGTTCTTCACCTTGAGCTACAAGTTGAAATAAAAGACGCCTACTGATATTACTCAGTTTCACATGGTTTAATACAACTACAGAACACTTTAAGATATTTGAATGTCCTGGGAATACTGAAGGAGTTTTTGCAATTATTTTTTATATATAAATTATGGAAATTTTCATTATAGTTAATTAGTGATATCCACAATGAAGCCTGTGGAGGCCTCCACGCTGCAGTAGGTGGATATGCCTTGAAGGAAGCTGCAGCCCATGGACAGCCCAAACTGCATCAGGCAGGAACTGTGGCCCATGGAAAGAAACTCATGCAGGAACAGGATTTCTGGCAGGACCTGTGAACCCCTGGGGGACCTACACTGGAGCAGTGAATTACTGAAGGACTGCACTCTGAGGAAAGGACCCATGCTGGAGCAGGTCTTGAAGAATTGCAGCCCATTGGAAGGACTCACATTGGAGAAGTCTGTGAAGGACTCTCTCCCATGAAATTAGGCAGAGAATACTTAATTTTTTAGTCGTGGGGATTTAGGACCACCACTAGGCCCTAGAGGGGTGATATTCTGTTACAGTGCACTCCCACTCAAGTTTACCTCTACCTCCACAGAGTAGCACCTACTATGTTCTGCTACATAACAGTGATAATGAAACAATGACCAGCGAGAAGATGCTTAGGTGTTATTTAATAAAGTTTAAAAAGAAAATATATGGAACGAACACGTATTCTCTATAGAGGTAGTAAAAAAAAAAAAAAATTCACCGGTGAACAATTGTTCACTCGGTGAACAATTCACCGAGTTGTGCAGAGATTAAATTGAGATACTACAGAAAATTAGGAAACAAAATCCTTATTTGATTGCAGTTTGTAGAAGTGAGATTCATTCTGCCATAATTTAAATACAAGGAACTGACAAACCGAAGATCATTTTTAGGGTATTTTTATACTCACACACCACGTTTTCCCTGCCAGATTGAAATTTCAATAGCAACTTCAGTCTGCTTCTACCAGATAAGGAAAAACAGTATGTATATTCAGTCTCTTCCGTTGTGTAAAGCAATTCCTTGATTATGCTCTCATGCTTCCTCTGCAGTCCCAAATGCATATTGCATTGTTTACTTAAGATATGCATACATAATAACTATGAACAAAAATTCTTAAATGTGTAGAGGTAGATTTAAAATGATGTTAATGTTTCATGGGGTTTTGGTGTTTGCCTTGTTTTCAGCTAAAGTATTGTTTGATTTGCAGTACTGCAGAAAGTTGCAAATTTAGAATTTGCATGGTAATATGCTTTTAATTTGTATATATATATAACACCATAAGCCTAAAGTTAATCAAAAATTAACACACACACAAAAAAAAAGAGGCATCCCTTAGTAAGCTGTAGAAAAAGTTTAAATCTGGACTGGTTTCTTATAGCTGATATAAAAAGAATGAAAAGTACGTTTCTGATATAACCACTATCTGTGGGTACTGTTGGTTTAAAATTACAGCACAGTTTTACAAACCACCATTCATTGACCTGCGTAATTTGATTTGGCAGTTCCTGCAAAAGAAAATTGTTGGTGAAACTTTAAGAACAGGAAAAGGAACATAACAGTTCTTAAGTATGTTTGTTACAGCGAACTATCAACCGTTACCAGTTCACACAATATTTATTTGCTTCTTGCAAGTATTAATAAAAGGACAATTTGCACAATATTAATAAATAAAAATTTGTATTATCTGTTTAGAAAAAGTTTCATTAGTGCTTGATTAATCAGATTAGATCAAGTGAATTTCAGATGTTTATGATAATCAGGTATTTCAAACATGTACAGTTTATAAAAGGAGACTTTTAGAAATCTGAGGTTGACTGTGTTGGTATCAGTGTAAGAAATCCTCCAAATAAAGACCAGATGACTTGAGGCACAAGGACTAGTACAGAAAGTTACATGAAATAAACAGTTAAGAGGAAGCATATGAGAGAGAGTAGTCAACTTCACACCCACTTCTCAAAACCCAGGTGAATCCCTGGACTACAGAAAAGGCTCTACTGAAGTGAGACCATGCACCTTAGCAAAAGGAAAGGTCTTTTCCTAAAGGAAAAGACCTGAATTCTGGTCTGTGCCCCTACAGCATACATTTAATGGAATGACTGCTTACATAAAATTGATAAACATAGAAAGCAGATAATTTTCCTTCTGGACCAGTAATTCCAATTATCAAACTGCAAAATGAAGCTTTCACTAGCTGGTAATTAAAACAAAATAGTGTCCATTCTCTGGACTGGAAAGCAAGTAACTCACAACACTGGCTGTATTTGTAATGTGAAAATCTTCCCTCCCTCAGGGTCAGAATAGTCTAATCCATACAACCTACTTGTGAAGGCCTCTGGACACATATAGTTCCCTTGGTCAACCTGATCTTCTGCTGGGAGAGTGTGTGATACAGGCCAAAAACTGTGATAGGAATCATACAAACATAATGGTGGGTCAAAGATAAAGCTCTGTTTATTTTTTATTTTCCTCTGTCCCTTCATATTTGCTTTCTTTTCAAGAATACTCCATTTGAAAACGGCCTCTAATTATAATTTAAATTCTGTTTGAAGCTATAGAGTGTAAACTGAAGTTTTGGATCTGAGAAGTGCACTTGTAAGTGAACGGTAGACTAGTATTTATTAGAAAATATTAATTCTCAAGTGATTTTGAAAGACAATATTTACCTCAAATTGCTTTTTCTTTAATGAATGATCAGTAGTCTTCAGAATGTTCTGAAATGTTAGCCCAGGTTTGATATATTTCTGTAACAGTGAGCATCTTGAGTTCATAATCTCATAGGAAGACTACAAAGAATTCCAGACCAAAGTCAAGGTCCCTGAACTTCTCAGTGTAGTTCATCTGAACCAGATTAGTCCCGTGAATCTACTGAAGCATAAAAATATTTTCATTACTTGCTGATACAGGTCTCATTACATTTAATTTTCATGCCTTTTTACAAGGGCATTTACCTTATCTTGAGATGATTGTCTCAAAGCTTGCTGGCAAAGTTGTGAAACTTCCTGGTGGCTTGGCTTTTGTGGCTTGGTTGAGCAGGGATTGTCTGAAGGCTGAATAGATAAGGATCAAATGGCCTCTGGAAACAAGTTTGACCAAGGACAAAGAACAATCACATCACCTCATGGGGAGGTCCAGACACATAGGACCCCCGAGCCAGTCAGAGCATTCAAGTGGTCATGTAGTGGTCCTGTGCACCCCATGGGAACAGCTGCTTAGCCTGAGAGTGTGCGCAGGAGGCAAGGGTTGGCAAAAAATACCCTATAAAAGACTGTGAGACCAAACCACGACAGGGACACTCCCCACTGAAGACTACAAGACTACAGACCAATGGTACGCTGCTGGATCCATGGTGGTGACTATCTCTTGCAATTCTATCCTGATTGCTTGCTAATTTTTCCCCCTTTTCTATTTTCACGCTCTCCTATCGCTATTTTCTTACAACAAAAATAAACTCCTTTATTAGCTGCATCTGACCTTGTTTGTGTCTTAATCTCACTCTGGGTACAACAGCGAATCTCCCCTCTTCCTGGGATAACTGGGCCGGGACAGGCATGTAGTGACAAGACAAAGGGTAACTGGATAAAACAGAAAAAAAGTGGATTTAGATTAGATATCAGGAAAAAAATTCTTCACGGCTTTTTGGCAGACATCAGAAAGGTAACATCTGAATGAATCCTTACAAATTTAATGGATATGGATACGAATTCTGAGTGAAGAGATGTCATTATCTCAAATGAAATCAAGTTAAAATGAAATAAATCATGAAGCAGCAGTATATAACAATTAAAAAAATGGGTTTAGACATGTACTGCCGTTTTTATCTCAAGATAACGAAGAAACCACTACAGAATTCAAATGGTGACACATCCTTGGCTTTTTTGAAATGTATTTCAAATTAATCTTAAATAATTTTGTAACTTATGTAGTCATGTATATCAAGAACATTTGCAAAGGATTACAGATTTTTTTTATTTTCATGAACGTGAGGAGACTAGTTAGCTGTGGATCACTAATTTGTACATCACTACCATGAATGCAGCAGTAAGGTGTGAGATCTTATTTTTATGTGGTCACATCTATGCATCCTTCCTTCTCTCCCATTTAGGCTGGGGCTGTGTTGATGCATGAAGCAGTTTATGTTTCCTGCTATCATTAAGATAAGACTCTTGGCACACAGGTCTACAGGAAAGAAACATCCTCTTAGCCCACATTTAAATCCACTCAAATATATTCTGCTTATATTTTAATTTATAACTTAAGTGTAAATTAATACATAAATATATTTCCCCTAGTCCTTTAGGCTAGCCAAGGTAGCTGAAAATCTTGGAAAACTTTGAAAGTTACAATCAGAGGGTGACTGATTTTCATATTCTCCAGATTAAAGGAAGAGAAATAAGCAACTTTTCCACTTTCCCTCCTCCCTCTTCTCCATAAAGTAATAGAAATCATAATTTCTGTTTACATTAATTTTTTAATAGTTACACTGATAAGTCTATTTCTACTTTAAAGTTTATTCACAAGAACAGTTTCAAAATAAACACATTTATGCAGTGTTAATCCTGCACAAAATCCTGGTGTCCAAATTGGAGAGATATGGATTTGTCAGATGGACCACTTGCTGGATAAGGAATTGGCTGACAGTTGCACTCAAAAACTTTCACTCAATGGCTTGATCTCCAAATAGAGACCAGTGATGATTTGCATTCCTCAGGGGTTGCAGCTGGGACTGGTGCTGTGTAATAGCTTTGCAGGTGACATAAACAGTGGGATCGAGTGCACCCTCAGCAAGTTTGCTGACAACACCAAAGTATGTGGTGCAGTGAACACGCTGGAGAGAAGGGATGCAATCCAGAGGGACCTTGAAAGGCTCGAGAGGTGAGTCTGTGGCAACCTCATGGAGTTCAACCTCAGGGGTTGCAGCTGGGACTGGTGCTGTGTAATAGCTTTGCAGGTGACATAAACAGTGGGATCGAGTGCACCCTCAGCAAGTTTGCTGACAACACCAAAGTATGTGGTGCAGTGAACACGCTGGAGAGAAGGGATGCAATCCAGAGGGACCTTGAAAGGCTCGAGAGGTGAGTCTGTGGCAACCTCATGGAGTTCAACAAGGCCAAATGCAAGGTCCTGCACCTGGGCTGGGGCAATCCCAAACACAAGTACAGGCTGAGTGGAGAATGGATAGAAAGCAGCCCTGAGGAAAAGGACTTGGGGGTACTGGTGGATGAAAAGCTGAACATGAGCCAGCAGTGTGCGC
>NW_010237972.1:0-423 GCF_000690775.1 Eurypyga helias
GGGCGAGGGGCGAGAGCTGCCCGCGGTCTGCTGCAGCTTGCGTGGCTTTGGGTGAGGGCTTGCTGCCACCCCTGCTTGCTCCGTGCAAAAGAAAAGCAACTTCTGTATTGTTATTTCTTTTCTTTAAGCACTGTGGAATCTCGATACCTCTCCCAGTAGATTTATCCTGTTTTTCCTAATTGGGCAATAGCTCAATATCTATTAATTAATACCTGAAGGGGCCCTACAAGGAAGCTGGGGGGGCTTTTTCTAAGGGCTGTAGTGACAGGACAAGGGGGAACGGGTTTAACCGGGAAGAGGGAGATGGAGATCAGGAAGGAATCTTCCTGCAGAGGGTGGGAGCACTGGGACAGGTTCCCGGAGAAGCTGTGGATGCCCCATCCCTGGGAGTGTCCAAGGCCAGGCTGGATGAGGCTTGGAGCA
>NW_010237972.1:514-9448 GCF_000690775.1 Eurypyga helias
TGAAATTCGTCACCATAATGAGGCAGACCAGCGTGAATGACTGGAGACGTTCAGGTTTAAGATAACTTAATAAAAGCACGTTGTTCCGTGGACCATAGCAGCTTACGAGGCCTTCCGAGGGCAGCCAATTCCTCTGCTGGAACAGACTGGCCACCTCAGTTAAACTCGGGACAATTACGACAGTTTACCCGCTGAATGCTTGTCCTTTGTTCCCAAATCCCGTGGGAGGGATCCAAGTGTACCCCTTACCTTCAATCGGCGTTCTTTAGGGACCCCCCCGAGCTGGCGGTTGCGGTGGGTGCGCCGTAATGGAGGGGCTCTTGAAGGCAGCGAGTTCACAGAGCTGGCGTCGGTAGAGTCTCTGCTCGGGAGGGACTGGACTGTTTGGGTTTTTCATTCGGCTCTTTCCGACGCGTTAGGTTCAGATCCGGGTGTGGTGCGGACGCTGCAGAGCCGTGCTGGGCACCGTCTGCCCCGCACAAGAGTGAAGAGCTCACTGAGCTGTTTTTTTTTTCATCTCAGCAGATGGTGGCAGAAATCTAAGCCTCGACTCCATTCCGATGGGCCTGCCAATGTCAGACCCAACCGCCTGGGCCACTGCGATGAACAATCTGGGGATGGCTCCCATGGGGATGACAGGACAGCCCCTCCTGCCTGGTACGTCAGCTTCGCCCCCGGTGCCCACCTTTGCTCCAAACGTGTCTGTGGGAAGAAGCTCTTTCAGTTGAGGTGGATACGTGCCTACCGCGTGCGAAAACCGTTAACGAGGTGTGTTTGAGATGCATTCCTGTCTGCAAGTGGTTTATTTTGGTGCCAGTGTTTTAAAATGGATTTTAGAGGTAATGAGAACACACGTTTTTGGTGCAGACAGTGGTTAGTGGGGGGTGCCGTGCGCTGCAGCGGACCGGCCGGAGCTCAGGAAACCAGTGACATCCGGTAGCAGAGCGTCCAAGGCTGAACGGAAACCGCGTAACGAGAGCGGGAGGGAGATGAAGGTGAAAGAAAAGGGCAGTAAAATGGATATGACAGAAGGGAACGGAGGATTCTGCTGCAGGAATGACCACCTTTAGCCTGGGCTATGTGTGCGTGGGCCAGTCGCCCAGGCCGGGATGTGTCGAGGGGGAGCTGCGCCGTGCCTGGCTTCGCAGCTCTGCAGGATGCCTGCGCGCCAAAATCCAAACGGAGATCACCGTTCCGGCGCTTCGCTGCGTTCAGCACTAGCGAAGGATGCCGGGTCCTGCCCACGTAACCGCCTGCTCACCTGGGGAGGGAGCGTCCGCGTTGGCAGCGCTCTGCCGCCCCGGTGCTGCTCCGGCACAGAGCGGGCTGTTTGCTGTGCCGCTGGGGCTGTAGTTAATTAACAGCATCACTTCGTTTGCCGTGGGCTCTGCATGCAGCCTGCTCTTCTGTCCCCTAGGCCTCGTGCCCTTCGTGTTGCTCTTTGCTGTCGGGGTGTTTCCGTGCCATTGCCCTGCTCATACGCTTCTGTCGAGCCGGATGAACAGGTCTGTCCTGGGAGGGTGTGCGTTTGAGGCCAGTCTCCCGTTCCCGGTAGGACAGGGGGAGGCTTCTGAGCAACGTTCCTTTTGATCCTTTGGAGGCGAGGTCAGCACCCAACACGGCTCCGAATGGTTTAGGAGCAAACTGCTTGTTTACCGATCTGGGTCCGTTCCCAAGCGCGGGGCTGGTTTGAAGTTTACTCCAGTCGTGTCTGCAGGCGCTGTTAAGGATGAGAGATAACGGAAGTGTGACGTCTTTGGGCTACTTTTGCTGGAAGCTCGCTGGCGCTTGAGTTTCGGGTCACAGTAAAAATGTCTAAAAACACTTAAGAACGTACCAGCCGGTTTCTGTTCCTGCAGAACAGTAAAGCGTGAAGTCGAGGCGCTTTGGGAGGACCTCGGTGTCTAAAGCAACGCGCTTCCACTCCACCCAGCCGCTGCCAGCTTGGTATAAAGGGTATCGCAGCTTTCACCACAAACCGCCTGCCAGGCCTGATGTTTTTGAGCACTTCAAAGTCCTGGAGGACCCTTTTTTCCTTCTTTTTTTGTTCTTAAAAATGCAGACTGGCTCTTCTCAATGTGCTGCTTAAGCCTCTCGCTTGCAGCCACGGTTTAGCCTCCGAGCGGAAGCAGCAGGTCTCTGTGCAGGCTGGCACGGCGCCTTGTTGGGCAGCAAACGGCGGGACCTGCCACAACCCCCCGCCACGGACTCTCTTTGCCCTTGCACACGCACCCTCTGCTTCTCGTTAGAAGGTGACGGTTCGTTGCCCTCTTTTTTTGCTCTGAGAATCGTATCCCTTCGTGCTGTTAGGAAGCTCTAAGTCTTGTTTAATCACAGAAGCGCCCCTCTTGGCGTCCTCCTCCCTTGGATCCCCCAGGCTCCCCTCTATTAAGGATTTTCTGACCGGCATCCCTGCCCGTTGCCGTCACCAACCTTGAGGCAGTCACAGATTCCCAGGACGAGGTGAGACTGCTCTCCTTGGCGTGAAGAATCATCAGATGTGAAGTGAACTGAGAGACTTGCAAACGCTGTGGCGTCACGTGCCCGTCCTTGAGACGTGGCACAGAGCCCAGCACGAGCCCTGGCACCGCTGGCTGTAGGGCTGGGAAGAACAGCCACCACCTTGCCAGGGACGTGGGGAAGGGGCTGGAACACACCTTGGCCGGCCTCTCTTGCTGCCAGCGCTGAGGTCGCGCCTTTTTCGGACTGTGCTGGGAAGACAAGTGGGACCCTCGTCTCCAACACGGATGTTTCCCAACCGTCTCTGCGTTTTCCGGCAGATCAGTGTCACTGCGTATCTCCCATCCTCTGGCCTGTCTCAGCAGTGGGAGCTGTTCCTCTCCCTTCCAGTTGTCCTTGAGGCAGCAGTGGATGAGGGCCAGATTGCTCCCTGCAGACGCCTTGGAGAACAGCTCTAGGAAAAGGAATTGCTGCTTTGCCATCTCCAGAGTGCTTTTAGGAGGAGGATGCCAAGGCCGCGTGCCGCAGGCTGCGGGAAGCCACTGGCTGCCTCTGCGCCGCTTAGAGCGGGACATCCAGGCCGCTCCGGTACCTGCGGCGTGCCCGGGGCTGGCTGGCCCGGAGCAGCGGCGTTTGTGCGACTGGTCTGACGCCTCACGGCTGGGACTGGGTTGACTGGCACAGACGTTGCCAAAGGGGGGGAAGTAATGAGCATCCCAGCTTCAGCCTAGGAATGCGAAAGCCGTGCTGGTGAGTTGGAGGCCGGAATGCATGTTTTGGGGAGCCTTCCTCCGGCCCTTCGGGAAGGGGCTGTCCTGCGCATGTCCGTTTGCCTCCCGTGGCAATAGCTTTGTCACAGGTCGGACAGGGCGTTGTGTGCTCAGGACCAAGTCCTGGGGTTTTTCTCCAGCTCCATCACGTTGTCGGTGAGCTTGGTCTGTCGAGTGGAAAAGGAAGGAGTTTATTTGAACAGAGAAAGTCTGTTTGGCCGAGGCCATCAGCAGCGAAGCAGATTTTGAAAGGTGGTTGTAAGGGCACAAATCTGAAGTTGTGGTGGGTTGTGTTACCGTGTTCCCTCTCTTCCTGTTGACTGGGGCAGTTCTCGCTGGCACGTGTGGGGAGAGCACTCCACTCCTGCCTGAATACCCAGCTGTAGCAGCCCAACCTGCTACCTGACTCCCTTATTCTCTCTCTCCTTTAGATTTCGATCCTGCGCTTGGGATGATGACTGGAATCCCCCCGATCAACCCCATGATGCCAGGCTTGGGGATAGTCCCACCTCCCATCCCTCCGGACATGCCTGCCGTGAAGGAGATCATTCACTGCAAAAGCTGCACTCTCTTCCCGCCTAACCCACGTAACTGCTACGTCTTGTCCTCTCTCGGGCTGTCTGTCGGGGAGCTCGTGTGTGTGTGCTGGCAAAGGAGTGTGTGAGGGGAGGCCTCGCCGTGCCGGCACGGAGCCGCTCTGGGGCGAGTCGCCGCGGGCCAGGGGCTGACGGGCAGGTGACAGAGCGATAGGGAAAGCCTGTGCTTGTCACTGAGTGTTCCCCTCGGGTAAGAGCCTTTTGGGTTGTTAGACGGATAAGGACTGGGGAGGAAAGCGTTCCGGTCCCCTCCTTTGGTGTGTCCTTGCAGAGGGCTGGAGCCTGAAATGCGAATTCCTCGCAGGTATCGTGGCCTTCCTTAGCGTTGGTATGGCGCACCCCTTGCAGACTGCTGCGTTTGCCCTTTAGGATCCTCTGTGTGCGTTTTCCACGTATCCTTTACGTTAGGACAGTCCTTTAAGTTGTGTTTCTATCGCAGCCCCCAGTGTAAAGTTTTGAGGTCCTGGTGCAGCTCGTGTTCTGCGATGGGGGCTCAGTGAGCCTTGGCTTGCTCAGAGAGTGGTCGGAGGGCGTCAGGCTCCTGTTTTGTTTGGAAACAGGCTGATAAATGAGCTTTTTCTTGGGTAGCAGCTCCTGCTGCTCGGTGAAGTCGCACGCAGTGGAGCAGGGCGTACGTTTAAGGAAGCCAGGAAGGCACGGCCGTCTCTCTGGAGAGGTGGGCGGATGAAAGGAACATGTGCTGATGACCCAAACCTAACCTGGGCTGCTTTCTCTCTTCCTCTCATCAGATCTTCCCCCACCAGCAACGAGAGAGAGGCCCCCGGGGTGCAAGACGGTGTTCGTCGGAGGGCTGCCGGAAAACGGAACCGAGCAGATCATCATGGAAGTGTTTGAGCAGTGTGGGGAGGTCATCGCCATTCGGAAGAGAAAGAAGAACTTCTGTCATATCCGCTTTGCTGAGGAGTTCATGGTGGACAAGGCGCTCTATCTTTCGGGTAGGTGTGCGTACGTCTTGGGTGCCAGCCCAGAATTCGGGGACGGAGGTGTAATGATGCCTTTCTGATGACTGGAAAATCCGTGGAATGTTGTGTCAGTTTGCTGCTTTTTCGGCTGCTGCTGAGTTTCTGCTGAACTACACGAAAACAGCTCCCAGTAGGAAAGCTGGCAGCGCTCTGGGCACTGCAGACCTCTGCACAGTGTTGGGGTGAGGTACAGATCCATCTTACCCAGATCAATATCCAGCAGATTCCCTAGATGATCCTTAAGGATCCTGTACAAGTTTGCTCCCAGTTCCTTGTTAATTGGCTAATGTGGTTGACTTTTATCAGTAGGATTTTCCCTGTTAGTCACCAGAGCTGGAACAGGCGGTGCCAAGGGCACCCCTGTTCAGGGTCTGTAGGGTGTTGATGTTTGTCACATGGGGACATGACCCCACGGTTGGTGTCACACACCGTATGACTGGCAGGTCGTGTGTTCCCGGCCAGGCCGGCATTCGCTGTGCTGGTTACATCTGCCCTGGGCAGCTCCATCTGATTCTTTACTGCTCTGGAAAAACACGCTCATACTTTCTGTTTCCATGCTCAAATCCCTTCCAAATCCATTCTTTCAGTGTGTTACCCAGCCAGTGTGCTGCCTCCAAAGCCCGTACTCTTTCCAGAGGGATGAGATTGCCAGGATAAGTGAGGGAAATGCTCTTGGCTGGTTAAACTAATGGAAACTCTTCCGTACTGTGTTGTGACGGATCGCAAGCGTTGCGTCTCGTTCCAGAGCCTTGAGCTGGACTTGCAGTTCCCCGTCAGCAAGAGCAGCGTCTCTGCGGTTGTAGCCAGTCTGGCCCCTTCAGCTGCAGGAGTTCTCTGCTTACAGATCCTCCTGCCCGAAGCCGTGGTCGTTTGTGCGTCCTCCACACCCAAGGGTTGTCCCTGGGTTTGTTCTTTGTATGAAATCTCTCTGTAGTCCAGATTTGCTTCCCCATTTGCCACGGAGAAGAGCCTTCTGGCATGTTTGTGCATCCAGAAGAGGACTCCTGCAAGCTTTGCTGGTGGTGAGAAGAGCTCCCACACAGTGGATGTGCACCTGCCCAACCTTATTCCTGATCCCACTGGATGATGGGGGCTGTGCTGAAGATTACTGCCACCCATCTGCTGCCCTCTTTGCAGTGTCTCACCTCTCATTTCTCCCTTCCCATCCCCAACTTTGTGAGTTTGTGGATCATAGAATCATGAGATCTTTAGGGTGGGAAAGGCCTTTAAGACCACCCAGTCCAAGCATTAACCCAACATGGCCCAGCCCCCCACTGAACCATGTCTCTGAGCAGCTGGTCTTCGCATCTCTTAAATACCTCCTGGGACGGTGAGCCCACCACCTCCCTGGGCAGCCCGTTCCGATGCCTGACAGCCCTTTCTGGGAAGGGATTTTTCCCTAATATCCCACCTAAACCTCCCCTGGCACTACTTGAGGCTGTTCCCTCATGTCGTGTCCCTTGGGAGAAGAGACTGACCTCCCCCCCAACCCTGCACCCTACTCTCAGGGAGTTGTAGGGAGCAATAAGGTCTCCCTGAGCCTCCTCTTCTCCAGGCTGAACCCCCCAGCTCCCTCAGCTGCTCCTCAGAGTGGGAAGTGAATCCGAGGCAGTTCTGCCTTCCCCGTGCGAACAGCCGGGCTCAGTCCCGCAGCCCGAGAGCTCATGTGCAATTGGACAGTTGCTGTTCAGGACCCAGGACCTGCTCATGCTCCGAGGAGGAACAGCCCATGAAAGATCTTGCCTACCTCCTGCAAAACACGGGCAGGTGGCAGTAAACCCCCTAGAACGGTGTCGTCTCCCAGTGTCGCCCTCGGTGCGCTGAACTCTTCAGTCAGCTCTCCTGCTCAGGGACTTTCTGGCTCTGTGGGAATGAGGGACAGGCACTGGTGGGAGTTTGGAGCCCACGGTAGGTCCTGCCTGAACGCTGTTGTCGTCCCTGCCAGGCTATCGCATCAGGCTGGGCTCCAGCACTGACAAGAAGGATACCGGACGCCTGCACGTGGATTTTGCTCAGGCTCGGGACGATCTGTACGAGTGGGAGTGTAAGCAGCGGATGCTGGCGCGCGAGGAGCGGCATCGCAGGCGGCTGGAAGAGGAGCGCTTCCGCCCGCCCTCCCCGCCCCCCGTTGTCCATTACTCGGACCACGAGTGCAGCGTTGTCGCCGAGAAGCTGAAAGGTAAGTGGTTCTGCGGGCCACGGCCAGACTTCTGCGCGGGACGGATCGGCGCTCCCCAGCAGTCGTCCGGCTGAGCTGAGGTGGTTGTGTCGCCTGGGCCGTGCAGAGCCCGTTCGGGCCCCTCAGGCTGCACACGCAGCTCTCCTCGCCAGCTCTCTTCCCAAACTGCTTGTCTGTGTAAAAACAAATCTGTACTGAGTACGAGTTTTTCCAAACCATGGTTCATGGTAGAAGGGCTAGTGTGAGTTGTAAGACCGTCTTTGATGCCCAGGACCCGCATGTGGCCCTATCGTTTTGCAGTTGGAGGATTCTTTCTTTCCCGAAAGAGTACATGTGTAGACATAGGACGTTTTCCAGTCGCTTTCCAGCGGTTGCTCCTCCTTCCTTCAGCAGATGGTTCGCTCCGTCAAATTGGTGTGGGACTCGCCTTCCTTTGGTTAGCCTCGCCTGCAGGCAGCGCCGTGCGTGAGGGTTGTGGTTCGCCACCCAGAGCATGTTGGCCCCTGGAGGAGAGCAGTCGTGCCGTGCCGGGGTCTGAAAGCCTCGCGGGCCACCCTCTGCTTCCGTGGTGTGACGGTGTCCTTCCTTGCTGCAGATGACACAAAGTTCTTGGAAGCCATACAGACCCTGCTGACCTGGATAGAGCGGGGAGAAGTGAACAGGAGGACCGCCAACAACTTCTACTCCATGATCCAGTCTGCCAACAGCCACGTCCGCCGGCTGGTGAATGAGAAAGCGGCTCACGAGAAAGAGATGGAAGAAGCTAAGGAGAAATTCAAGCTTGCTCTCTCCGGGATTCTGGTTCAGTGTGAGTAGCGTTGCTGCGCTGAGCGTTGGCTGGCTGTTGTAGACGCCTGATTTCTAAACCCTGGAGAGGCCACAGTGAGAGGGCTCCAGGAGGAGAAGTAGCAGTTGCTTCTGTGCGGCTACAGTTAATTTGGAAGCGTAGATCGTTAACGTGGCAAGAGTTTCTTGTGGTACTTTTTATTGGAGTAAGAGCCTGCATCTGGGGCAGGAGAGGAGGAATTCTTAGGGTTTTTTTCCTCTTTTAACGATACTGTTAGTAGTTGTGTCATCTTTTCAACTCCACACACAAGGTAAGTCCCTGGTAATCCGGTGCCTGAGCGCAGTGTACAGGATTCACTCGCCAAAGGTAGGATGCAGCAGTGTTCCCAGCACCCTGTTCTCTGTCACAGCCTGTTGCAGAGCAGCCTTTCGAGCCTGGGTCTTGCCAAGCCCGGTACTTTATTAGACCATGACATCAAGAGGCAGGGGCTGTCTTAGTCCCAGGATGTGATTGGTGACAGTTCCTCAGGCCATTCACTGCCTCTTGCACGTCCTTTCCTTAGTAAGTCTGAATATTTACCTTTTTTTCCTTAAGAACACCTTTCAGAGAACCTTCTCCGAAGCTCTCCTGTCTCCCTGAGCCCCTTGGCGAGGTTGTGAACATTCTTAACCTTTTGCTTTTATACACAATAAGTTTGGCTCTTACTTGTTCGATTTTTTACAATTTCTTCTTCTTTTTAACTTGTGTTCATGGCACAAAGCGTGGGCACACGCGCCAGCGGGGAGGACAGTAAGCACGGCCGAGTAAGTAGCAACGGAGTGGCAGGCAGCTCTTAATACTCGCTGCCGTCGCAGCCGCTCTCGGGTCAGGCTGAGGAGCAGAGAGCTGGTTTTATTTTGGATGAATGACACCGACTGCCACGTCACAGGGGGTGAAAAAAGAGCAGCAATCACTCGGGTAGCTGTGCTCTCTGCTGCTGGGTGAGCTCTCATCCCAGGAGAGGCACTCTGTGTGTCCAAACCCCCTGTGCCAATTCCCTGCAGCGATAGAAGGCATAAACCTCAGGAATAACACAGGTTGCTGGCTGGCGCCGGAATCCTCTTCCTGCAGACGCTCCGGGCGGGCTGCGGCTGTGCCTGGGGGGCAGGAGCAGCCCAAG
>NW_010237973.1:0-2834 GCF_000690775.1 Eurypyga helias
CCGGAGTTAAACCACGACAATATGACGTATGTATGTGTGATACTACATATGTGTGTTGTGTCTTCAGCATCGTTCTGATACCTCAGTATTCATTCCTTAATACAGAGAACTCAAAGCTAAGGAGGAGCATTAGCTGTTTAACCCCCAGAGTGAAGACAGACCTGTTGGAAAATTAACAAAGACCCCATTTCATCTTATTTTTGTCTGCTGAAAAGTAATGTTTTGTGTTTTTTTGACTTGGTCACCACCAAATCCATAGAGATTCTTGAAGATATGAGACTGTGTTTTGCACAACACACAGTCCCATTAACAGTTTTATGGTGAATATCTTTTTATTTAAGGAGTAATAGATCACATTTCCTGATGTTTTGTTTCTTAGAGGTCTGGAAAATAAATGCTGTTCTGGAATGCTTAAGTCAAGGACAACACGTGCCTTGCTGAATTTTTTGGGTTAAAGCTATGTAGCTATACAATGGCTTGTCCTGGTCTCTTCTTCCCTCTCCTTACCCTCAGTATTTATCAGGCTTAGCAGTGATAACTCTCTAACTTTGAAGTCCCCGAAGTCCTGGCTATTACCAAAATACTCCAGTATTATGTGCAGAAAAATCTGCCATCCTGAACTGGAGGCTCTCTTGCCCAAACCTGACTGTGTCAGGCCCAATCAAAGTACACAATTTTCTACCTTTATGCTGTAACACTGTTTCCTTTTCTTTCCTACCTAGATTTTTCTCAGCTAAATAATATCTGCATGGCAGCATCCATGCTAGGAGGAGGGACAATTTCTTCTAACCTGTTATTTTTATGACTCGGTGTTGGATCAGAGGGAAAGCTTTTTGGCAGTAAGTGCTTAATCAGGGTCTTCCAAAAGAGATTCTCTCCCTGGCCACTGCCCTGGCCTTGCACAGTGGCAGGTTAATCCGTGAAATAACCTGTGCACAGAAATACAGCTGTCAAATGTAGCTTTTGGGTCATAATGTTGGGTGTTGCCAGGGTTTGTGTTTTGATCTTTCAAGTTTCTAATAAATGTAAGTTTTCTCTTTTCATCCTGTGGTCATTGTCATTGATATGGGACACACAAAACAAAGAAGTTACGCCTTTTTCTAGGAGGTAAGAATTCATTAAGATAGTTATAGTTTAGTGATGAGCTCACCTTAAAATTTTATGAGTTAGTGCTGCTTTTTGTTATGACATAAGAAAATGAAGTAAGGAGTCTTTGAAGATACTTCAGACTTCATAAATATTAACAGGCTCTGCAGTCTTCACAGAGAGCAAGTTCTGGATGTTTTTTCTTCACCTTAACAGTACATTTTCTTTTGCATAGTAAACTTTCTTGCCTTGACTAAACTGAAAGAGCAGTTACCGGACACAAACCAAAACCGCTGTTATCTGTGGTTAGGAGCACTCTTGCTGGTTTTCCCCTCCTCTCTTTAACACCCAGTCCTTTCTCCCAGTGCACACTCTGGCAGCAGTAAATCTAATTCCATGACTTACAAGACTAGATCTTCAGAGGTGCTTGAATGATGGAAGATGTAGGTTTTTTTGCTTCTGAGAATAGTGGAAGGTAAAGATTTCCAACGTGTTCGGTTGCATTTAAAGAATCTTTTCTATTTGCATCTTGGGTCACCATATGTGTTTAATACTTGCCTGAGGAAAATAAAATGCTGGCAGTATTTTCTAAACATGCCTTGAGAATACTTAAAATTGTCTATTTTAGTTTAAAAGCAATGTCTGCATCTCAGTGGAAACTGAAATTCTGTTTATTTGCATCTTCTTATAAATCCCCAGTTAATGCAGCAAGTTCTTTGTGATGATTGGTGAAGAACACAGCACCGGTTCTGGATGCACATTAACCAGAATGCATTAAACTTACTGTAAAACCTGTTCTAGGTGTCTCATCAGTGCCTGAAGAGAGCTAGTCTTTTTATTTCACAGAATCACAGTGTGTTCGAGGTTGGAAGTGGCCTCTGAAGGTGCAGTGGTCCAACCCCCTGCTCAGGCTACCTAAAGCAGGCTGCCTGGGGCCAGCTGTCTCCTGAGTATCTACGAGGATGGAGACTCCACAACCTCCCTGGGCAGCCTGTGCCGGTGCTCGGTCACCCTCACAGTAAAAAGTGTTTCCTGATGTTCAGAGGAACCTCCTGTGTTTCAGTTTGTGTCTGTTGCCTCTGGTCCTGTCAGTGGGCATCACTGAGAGGAGACTGGCTCCATCTTCTCTGCACCTTCCCTTCAGGTGTTTATTTGTAAGATCCCCCCACCCTGAGCCTTCTCTTCTCAGGGCTGAACAGTCCAGATCTCAGCTTTTCCTCACAGGAGCAATGCTCCAGCCCATTCGTGGCCCTTGGATGGGCTCCAGTATATCTGTGTCTCTCTTACACCGGGGGCCCCAGAACAGGATACAGCGCTGCAGCTGTGGCCTCACACTTCCCAGTATTCTGTAAAAGTAAGAAACTCCTCAGGTAAATTTTGACCTTGTTTTTTTAGGATGCAGATCCAAGGTCACTGTGGTGCTGTAAGTCACTGATGCAGCTTCTTTGTGTACTTTTGCTCTTCACTGGAGCTGATGTTACTTGTTAAAAAGCCCCAAACGCTTCAGGATTTTCCTAATTCCATCGATGCAGGCTTTGACAACACTTCTGATCTGTGATTAAAGGATTTGTGACTAGGTTTGCTGGCTGCACATCCCTAGTAAGTATAATCATTAGATGCTGAGTCACATGAGTATGCATGTTGGGGTGTGTTCATACCCACGGCTGCCTGACACAGACCTCGTGTCAGTTTTGAGTGAATGCTTGCTTACGTTTGTGAGGGCACATCCTTGCTGTGAGCTGGTTCGG
>NW_010237973.1:2856-8440 GCF_000690775.1 Eurypyga helias
GTTGTACTCCGTCGGGCTGACCTGCCATGCTCCATGGGCACTTTCTACATTACTGTGTTTCCCTTGTGGCATGCCTGATGGTGAGCATCTCTTTTCTAAACTGCACTGAGTGAAGTTCGGATGCTTCCTTATCTTGCCACATCTGTTTTGTACGCTTATATGGGTAACTCCATAGTTGATGTTAAATATAGAATTGTAAACAGGGTTTTCATTTTTAGGTCAACACTTCAGGTGCAGAATAAAACTCTTACTGTGATGCCAGTAACACTGCTCAGGGGCAGGAGGGAGAGAGGAGAACAGGAAAAAGGAATAAAGCTTGAAATATCACTTTATCCTTGGGATTCTCATAAAACTCTGTGGGAGGGGACACTCTTGTTTCTTGACCACTGAGCTTCCCTTGCTGTTTATCTAGGGGTGTGTAGTTGGTTTCGGTGTTTTTTTTAAGGTTCTTAAAACCACAGCAGAATTATGTGGAAAAAGTAGTTAGCAGCTGCTTGCCTTCTCTGTATCCAAATACAATGGTTAATAGATGCATTTTAAATTTCCAAAGTACTCCCCTGAAAGTAACTGCACAACACGAGAGGTCTATACTTATCTTAATTAAGGAGAACAAAGCCATGCGCTCCATGCTGGTCTGATGTATGCAATTAGTGACTGAGTGCAATTAGCTTCCAACCGCTAAAACTGTCTTATCAGAGCTCTCGGTAGGACTGTCAGCAGTTTGTATTGGTATCTGGCATTACTAATGCTTGGCATTTTTTACCATGTTGTAAAAGCTACTTGTTCCTTCGATATTCATTTCGGGTATCAGGTTGCTTACACACAGAACACTTCAAATTCACTGGTTTGGAAACCAACCAATTCTCGGAGACTGAAAATTAGTACCAGGTTTTTCAATGAAGGATACACAAGCATCTTTTGATGCTCAAGGCAGGGTTTATTTCATAACCTGACATTTATTATTAGCTTAGATTTTGAAAAGTAGCTACATCAAGGTAGAAATGTGTATGCAAAAGAGAAGTTCTAAGAAGAGTTTTAGCTCTAGAGCTACCTTCAGGAAGAAGTCCTCCTGCCTCTCACAGCTGATTTTACTACCTGAGGCACCACGTTCTAGCTACATTCAGGAAATGGTTTGCGTGTTTTTCTTCCCCTCTCTCTGGATCTCATCTCTGCATTCCCAGGTGTGCACAGTAACTGCATTTTAAAATAACTTGATGCACTTTTCAAGGTTAACAGCAGGTTGTATTTCCCGGGGAAATGTAGCAGGGCTGCAGAGAGGCGTGTGGATTTATGACCATCAGCAGTATTTAAGCAGTGTCACAGCCGTAGGGCTGGGGAAATGTGAAGCCTCTGGTGAAGGATCTCTTAAAACGTAGTTAGAAGGCCACACATAGTCCATGATACTGCTTTACAAGCCTGACAAGGATATCTTTTTCCCATCTTGCTTTTCGTAGAGCCAGCTGATGTCTGTAGCTGTACAGCTTCAGGGTTCCTCCTAGTTATGTTAGGACTGATGTGGGTGCTTAAACCCTGTAATTTAGTGTAAATTACTGCAGATCTGAGTCTAGGGAGCCATCATAGAGTTGTGTGCTTTGAGCACAAGCTGCTTTCCCAGACACTCCTGTAGTAGTGTGACTGCTACCAGCATTAGGGTTGGTTCCAGGAACAACGTGCTGCCAGAAACTGTGTGAGTTATGCTTTTTGGGTTGGCTGGAGAGGTGTCATGCCTAATTCAAGTCTTAGAGGTTTGAGCAGCAGAGAAGAGACTAGTCTGAAACATCCATAATCCTGTTCTGGGGGTGAAGGGACCAGTTTGCAGGAGGCACAACTGTTAGAGCAAGGTACCTCATTGCAATGCTGTGTACCTTCAGTGTGATTTCCTTGCACTTACGTGGCCCTCGATGAACCCAGCTTTAGCTACCTATTCAAAATCAAGCTGCAAGATGATCTGTACTCTAGGATCCTGTCTCTGATCTCACTTTCGGGTTTGGGGCTTTCTTCATCTTCCCTCTTCCTCACCTTTTCCCTTGTGAGACAGGGGGTGAAGCTGGGAGTTGCTTGCCCGTACCATCCTTGAAGATCCTGGCTGCTTCCTCTTGCTGCGTGTCGCTGAGAGATTTGATTCCCAGCAGCTGCCATCCTGTTTGTGTGGGGCAGGGGTAGCTGTGAAGTGTGGGACCTCAGAGCAGCACAACATCCAAATCATCCTTGTGTGACTAAGGGTGACTTTTGACTGTGATCATCAGATAATGGAAAAAACTGCTCTGAAGTCTTGCATCAGCTTACAAGGATCATGCCATCAGAAGGAGTACGAATAAGTGGAGTCCGTGTAACCGAGTTGTTTATGTAGCCTGACTGCTCAAAGCATTACACCACTTCCAGGCATTATTCCAGTTTGATTAACTTTATAATTCTTCGCACTTCTGCAGTGCTTTTATCGAAGGTCTTCCCTCTCCTCTTAAAGGCTAATCTACAAAGCAACCCAAAAGAGATCGCCTTTTGTGTGAAAATGTAATGCGGCTTGGTTTGGTGTAAAACCCCCCACTTTCTCAGCAGCTAGCTCTGTGGGATCACCTGGGCTCGTGCGATGAGGAATGTCCTTCCCAACAAGCCGTGGAGCATCAGGCTGGACACACTGATGCAGTCGACTGCCAGCTGCTACAGGCTGCTATGATCCCAAGATTTTCTTCAGCTGTAAGAGCTTCCTGGGAAGTTGCAGTAATCCAGAGGTTGCAAAACACTGCAGAAATGCGGACTGTGGCCTCTTCCAGATTATCTGGAGCTAGCCCATTTTTGTTTCAGATACATGTTCTGAATATAAAGCTTTTGATGCTTATAAAAGGGTCTGGGCCTGCTTTGAAGGATTTTGCGTTCCTTCCCCAGCAGAGTTGCTTATGGGAGTGATGAATGCGCATACGCACATTCAGCAGCTCTTATGCTTACTTTCAGTTATGGGAATAACCAGCCAAAGTAGGATAGTTCTGACTTCCCCAGAAAACTGTATTAGGCAACATTTTTACAGCAAATACACTTTTTCTAACACTTTTTCTAAAGCTGCTTCTGCTTCTTTCCTATTTCTTCCAGTAGCAACCTTTCCCTGGTTAGAAGGCTCTGCCAACATTTCCTCTAGTGCTGGATCACTTATCCCTCTACAACACCACACTGGAAACAAGTGAGGCACAAATACCATTTATTGCACTAATTTAGAGGAGGAATGTGGAGCTTGCTTTGCTTAGCAGTTTGGATTTGCCTGGGGAAGCTCTCTGGCCCTGGGCAGCCCTCTCTTACAGCAGAGCAGGGACAGCATAAGCTTTTAGAATGAGAAACAATGACGGGCATTTTCGGTCTGGTTTTCCTGTTGGAATGCAAGCCTGGCTGTGTGCAGTTTCCGCTTCGGATTTTACTTGGATGCGTACAGCTATCCTAGTTGGAGACATTGGGATCTATTCAAAGCTCATTTTCTGATGC
Organism: Eurypyga helias; assembly: GCF_000690775.1. Taxonomy (NCBI): domain Eukaryota; kingdom Metazoa; phylum Chordata; class Aves; order Eurypygiformes; family Eurypygidae; genus Eurypyga; species Eurypyga helias. Next base: position 6,325 of record NW_010237973.1, read on the forward strand.
GTCGTTAATACTTTAAAATTGCATAAATATTTTTTTTTCCTTAGAGATAAGCTTTAAGTATTAAGCTGTTGTCTGTGACTCATTAGTCTACTGTGGGTGACAATTTATTGTCTTTGTTAAATCATGGAAAATTGTTCCATGCAGTTTGTATTCCTTATTGTCTGAAGCAAACTGTGCCTGTTTATCTTTGCCTGAAGGTGGCTTTCTTCTCAGCTGGCTAAAAGTTCATCATAACATCTGAGAGCTAATAGGAAAGTACAGCAGACCTCACTCATTGCTCAAAAAAATTCGTGTGCGTATTTAACCGTTGAACAATTGTGTTAGATGAGTTTTGGAAACACTGCATGGGCTGACACAAAAAAGAGTGTCTGTTTGCTTTAAAGGTGGTGATTTGCTTTTTTTAATTTCTCCTCCCTTTTCAAAAGCTCCAGCCGTTACATAGACTGGCATTTTCTATAACTCTTTGTAATTCAGAGATGTAGTGGCTATGAAGTTAATACTGCATTCTTGTAAAAGTCAGAAGAGAAGTGGTTAAAGATAGATGGGTTTACTGGAAATGCTAAGAAGGGGTTGGACCTCGAAGATGACTGTCTGACCACAGATTGCTCGTTATCTGAAACGGGAGATGAGAAACCGTGTTTAGGAAGCAGATGCATCGCTGGTGTTTCCGAACCCTGGAGGAAGTGCCAGATGCCAACTCTTGAAGTAGATTAGCTACACGCATGCAGAATTTCTTTCTTACAAGTTGATAATCCTTCTTTTTATTATTTAAATAAAAAATTATTAAAAAAAAAACCCAAACCCAACCCAGTAGATTAAACTCAAAGTAAATTTTTGTGGCAAAATGCAGTCATAACTAGTAATATGAGTATTGTCACTGGGTCATGGGGGAGAGCAAAGCACTCTGCCTAGCATGGTGGAAAGGAAAACTCGCCTGGTAGCCAGTCTGCTAAAGAAAACACCTTTAAATAAAGGTATCCAGTTGAGTGCGGTTCAGTATTGCAGGAGGGAGATAGTTTCTTCCATGTCATCCATGTGCTCTTGTATGCACCCTCATGTGTGAAGTGGTCTCATCTCGTCTGTAGCCTTGCTAATTTATATAACAAATCCAAATACTCTTTTTTTGTACGTGTGTGAGCTCTTAGTTGAAGGTCTTAATGCTGGTTATACACAAATCGGACCCAGCTGTCTGTCTGTCATGATTCCTGGGCACCTAGAAACCTTTCCAATTTCTGGGAAGCAGTCTTCTAGTTCAGAAAAACTTGCTTTCATGTCTTCTGGCTTGTGTGGCTGTCTCTTCTGAAGGAGAGGTTGTAGCAACGAGTGTGTATTCTGCTTGTTGCAATACAGCACCTGGGGGCCTGATGCTGCTGGTCTGCTGTGGGGCCACGAAGTTGAGTGCAGCAATGAAACCCCAGAACAGTCCTTGATAAAAACTGCTGGTTAGTTTCTGAAGATTTTGTTCTGTCCAATAAATAGAAGCGTTTGGCAGGAGTATAGGTAAGATATGAACTATCCCTTTATTGTGTATTTACAGCTTTTTTTTTTTTTCCCCCACAGACTGTCCCTGCCTTCTGTCATCTCATCTTCCATGACTTAAATCTTTGATGCTTTGTAGTTTGGTTTTGGACACACATGGGAGCCTCTTGGATTCCCTCAAATATTCAAGAATAATGTGGTGTTTTTTTTTTTTTTATGGTGTGGGTTGGTTTTTGGTGCCCCCCCCCCATCAATGGCAGGTATATAAGCAAATCAGAGGTTTGTGGGAGTTCAGTGCTAGCTGGTGGTTCAACCATGTCCTGAAGTCTTCAGCCTGCTTCTGTCATTAACGCAAAACATCTCGGAATTCCAAGTTGCCATGACTTTGGGAGACTGTATCTGTTAAAACATTTGTGTAGAGTAAATAGAAGGCTTGATCTCCCCAAACCAGGATTTGAGCCTGACTGGTAATTAAACGGTTAGGATCCTTCTTGAAAAGTGAAATCTAAAGTTTAGTTTTTAAAATTTGAAGATTCAAATATTCCCATTATTTCATTAATATTCCATAAGTTAGAGCTGGAAGAAGTCCTGTTTCAGGGACTGACAGAAGTTTCAAAACATTGCTCTCTGCCTTCAT
>NW_010237973.1:8457-14405 GCF_000690775.1 Eurypyga helias
GAGATGTTTCTGGAGGTCTTTTGGAGGTCTGTGGGTGGTCTCTGGGCTTCAGCTGGTGATGTGGTCTCTCAGTTTTGCCATGAGGCACCGCTGGCTTCTCTCTGGCTTTGACTTGGTAAAACAAATAACTTCTTAGGAGTGGTTGGATGAAGAAAGGTGGGATCTCTACAGAAATTTCCTTTGTGAGCTCAGGGAGCGTTGAAATGGGCACAGCTGAGGTGGTTTTACAGTGGCTTGTGGGGCAGGTGGGTGTGCGCGAGGAGTAACACTCCCTGCTCCTTCCTTCCCCAACCATAGCTGCTCGGAAAGATAGGCTGTGTGTGTGTGGGTCTTTTTCTTAAGGTACTTTGACCTTTTGGACCTTTATCATTGCGAACTGAAGTGTCATCATGGCATAAATAAACCCGTCAGCTCAAGTAGTGTAATTCTGGCCCTCATCCCAGTCTTAGAGGCAGACGTAAATGCCAGCCTGAAGCTGGCTTTTAAGTTGCTTGGTCTGATCAAAATGATGACTGAAATCATCTTATTTCTTCTCCCTTGGTTTCTTCACTTTGTTACTAAACTCTCTGTCCTGCTATCTTTGTGCTAATTTAAATGTATCTCAAGTATGAAGGCTCAGCGATGTGCCAGATTGCTATTTACTGTCATTGGGTTTGTATCATTTTAGCAGTCTTGACAGGCTTTGCGGTCTATTTGTGACATTTTGAGATGAGAAAATACTTTGTTTTGAAATAACGTGTGCAAAAAAGTACAGTAGATCAGTGTGCTTATACAGGCTTGGTTAATAAACCAGAGAGCTGATCCATTAAGCGCAAACACCAATGGATTCATAGGTTGTCCCATGTTTGGGGTCAGAAAACCAAACTGGCAGAGTTGTTTTTTCCTGCCTCTTTCTTGTGTCTGGTATATCTGGTGTTGAAACACAGTGGAAAACTCACTAACACGGCTCTATCAAGAGAGGAGTTGGCTTCTCTTGGGAAAAATGCCACTTAGCACGTAACTTTACTTCAGTGATGCTGCCAACAGCAGGCTCCCCCTTGGCAGAGGAGGGGAGCTGGGTATGTTGATGTGCCCTTGTTTATTTAAAGGCTTGCTCTAAGATATCTTGTTCCAGTTGTTTCAAGCAGCTTCAAAAATGTAGTAGTTAACTCTTGTGTATAATTTGTTTTTTTGCTATCTGCAGTTATGAGGCAATAGGATATAACAAACACCTTTAAAATGTTAATTTCCTACAAATATGGCTGAATTAGTAAGAATTGGGCTAGTTGGTTTATGGTAATAACCTCAGCTGGCTGGTTTACTTGTTAGGAAGAGGCTTTATACCTCCCTTTCAGGCTTACGTAATGCATAATTTCTGTGTTTTCTTGAAATGATGCAATTTTTTGTGTAGTTTTCCTCAACTCTATGCATGCTTTAAGGAAGCCTCAAAGTGGCTCATAGACTACGGCCGCATCTTTCCACCTGTCCTCCCTGTCCCTCCGTCAGACACGCGTGTACTTGTGTTTGCCAAGCTGCTGGCAGCAGGGAGCCGAGCCGAGCCGCTCTGCGCCTGCTTGGAGACGAGTGGGTTACGATTGCTGGCTGGAGTTCCTCTGTGGCAGTGTGGAGTGTTCGGAGTGATGAGTTATTTTGGTTTTGTTTGCAAAAAGAAATTGGTTTAATGAACTAATAAAATTTGGGAGAAAAGACAAGAACGCATGGGAAACTTAACTGGAGAAACATGCCTTTTTTTATTTAATTTTTTTATTCTTTCTTTTCTTTGCCTCCCATGTATTTCCCTATGAGTGCCTGACTCGCAGGCTCCATCATTCTCTCTGAAGTGATTCTACTTCCCAGCGTAGACCCACACTGTCATCCCCCATCTGTAACTGCTGGGGGGGTGAGGCGACAACCTCTGTTCAGCCTCACATTTATGCTTTTCCACCAGCTGCCTATTTAACCAGTCATATCTGCTGAATGTATGTGGCAGTCTTTTTTGTGGGCTGGACTGGTGTCTGTCTTGGGTCCTCTACTCAGGGCAGTTCGAGGTATCACCAAAATTGGCTTTTTTAACAGCAGTTGATACTACACACAAAGGTTATTGGGGGAGATGCCCAGACTTAACAGCAAAGATGCCACTTGTTTTGCTGTCCAAAGCATGTTAAAATCAACATGTGAAGTGAAAGGTCTGCAGTTATGGCAGAATACTTGGGCAGTTTGCTAAACAGAAGAGTTACTGTGCAGGATGGTGATGATACTCCTTTTGGCCCCTCCAGTTTCTCGGGGTTGGATAGTCTGTTGCCTGGTGTGGTTATACCAGCTTGTTGCAACCTAAACCTTGGTTTGGTGTATTTTTAATTTTTTTGTTGTTGGTCCTGGTGGTTTTGTTTTTTTCTAGTTATTTTACTTCAGGATTACTGTTGTAAGCATGGGGACAAAGAGCAGATACTCTGCTTCCTGGGGGAATGATGCAGTTGGAAATCTAAGGGAATAAAGGCTTTTTCCTGTAAGGGAGATTACCTGCAACAACAGGACCTTTCAACCTTGAGCCTGCCATTTCACTGTGTTAAGAGAAGTTAGTTAAATAGCTAAATTATTTAAACCTGTAACTGCAGTCTGGGAATCAAACTTGTCTTTTGGATACTGTGATTCAGTTCTGTTTATAGCAAGTGTGCCAACAGTGCAGACGGATTTACGTAAAGGGTTGCACTCTGAAGAAATAGGGGAGAGGTCCACGATACCTAGACGACAAGTTTGGTGCTTTCCCGTCTCATGTAACTTCCTCTGCTATTTACAAACTCTGCTACGGGGAGAAAAATACGCCTGTCATCTTTTGACGAGCCGTGTGGGTGGGATGAAGGAGGCCCTTTTCCAGAGTGCCACTTTCCAAAGGGGGCTGCTGTTCACGTTTCTGTCCGTCTGGTGGGAGCTTGACCTTGAGTTTTTTTACTCTGTGATAAGATTTCAGGGAATAGTTACATGGCTTTTACAAGTGGCTGTGTAGTAGAGGCAGTGCCAGAAATAAAGCTGATGCCTGAAACCAGACGTACTGTCTTAAACTTGCTGTTTCTCCATTACTCCTTTGTGTAATTGGGATAAATCCCTCCTTCGTGTGTTGTGCAGCATAGCAGTCTTTCACACAGTGTCCTTTTACATGCTATCTGCGCAAGTTTTCACTTGCAGTCCTCCATGCCGCTTCATTTAGAAGTTAACGTGATGAGGAATTACAACACTACAGACTTGCATAATCCACATTGTGACCTTTTTTTTTAATTGCTTTATCCCTTCTGTGGCCATAGCACCAACTTCAGGACCGTTTTCGGGGTTTTGTTGTGCGAAAGGGAGAAGGAACAGAATAAGCAGCAATACTGCTTTTCACATGGAAATATGTGGGATTTGGGGATTACAGACATTCTTTATAAGCTCAAGGCCAATATATGGGAAGGAAATTAAAGATTCGTAATTATAGTGGTGGTTGTAATTTATGTGCTAGCTATGTCTTTGTAGTTCTTCACATACCAAAAATGTTGAACTTCATTACTCATGAGGGAAAAAGTTAAACATTTTTTATTTGTTAAAGTTATTTTTATGACTGACGGTTGGAGAGCTACTGGTGTTTGGTAGAAGACACAATTCCTTCCATTGGCTGTGCGCTGACTACAGAAATCAGCGATGGACATCTCGCTTATCTGTTTCCTTATGTGATTTATTTTTGCAAAATAGATATTTTGGAACCTTAATGGATTCTCAGATCAGCAGTGGAACAGTTAAAGCTTGCAGAAGCGAGTTACAAAGGGTTGTACACAAAATCACTGCATCCTGGAATCTCTGAAAACTCCCATCTAGGTGTGAGTGGTAACTTTGGTTACTTGCTTACAGGGCTGCTACTTTGGCTTCTGCTGGACTGTCTCCCTAAGCTGAGGGAACCCCCTCAAGATAGACCATCTTGCTGTACGCTGGCTCTGAGCCTTGTTCTCAGTGAGATGCCCTGATAGCTGAATGATTTCGGGACTGTGATCGTGGCCCTGTGGTCGCTTTGTAAACAAAAAAGTAGGGGAGTTCGTTTTATCATTGCATATGTAACAAAGCAGTTACAGGTCTCTGGTCTTAGGCCTGGTGGCTTTAGTAACCCCTTCTGTAGGGTCTTGCCATAAGTGAAAACATAGCGTGTAGGTAGCTTGGCACCGCGGCCCGTGTGAAGTGTTACTCAGAGGCCTTCAAACACATACCTCTTACTTATCATTCTTTTCCAACGAACAACAAGGTGAAATCTTTGTTTACCAAAAAAAGGAATAGGTAGTCATTCTTCAAAACTACAGCATCTTTTATACCTTTGATCTGCTTCTGAAGATTGCTGGGTGAGCTACAGGCAGTCACCCTGAGCAGATGAAGTGCTTGCTTGCTGAGGAGACCTCTGTGAGAAACAGCTGTTAGGTCCAAGCCGTTCTGCATAGACCTTGGAAGGTTGTTCGCAAAGCATCTTTCTCTAAGCCTCGATGATAGTTTGTTTACACAGTGTCTTCTGTTTTTTCTTCCCCAGCAGTACCCCCATTCTCTGATGTATCTGTATTTATCATCCGAAGATGCTGAATGTGCAGTTGTGATTATGAAAAGGGCTGTCAGCATTGAATGGGTATAACTGCATTGGTCTCAATAACCTGCACTATTTTTTTACTTGAAAGGACAGAATTAAAATTCTTCTTCAAGGCTGGCAGGGCTCACACTTTGTAAACAGTTTAGAGATCATCTTCCATAATATACTTACTAGTCTGAATAAGATGTTCCATGCTAGTATGTGTATTTAGGACTTTAAATGTTTATTCTAAAGCAGCTTGTAAAAGGCCAGCTTTATTCTGAGTGCTGTGTCAAGCTATGCTTCTTACACTTCCATTGCAACGGTGGAGGAGGAGATATGCGCAGTGATAGCCTAATCTTACCCCATGTTAATCGTGTCCCATCCTTCCCTCCCATCTTTCACCCCTCATGTCTTGTTTTTATAGGCAGAAGCTATGGTGCTTGCTTATGGCAGGGCTTCCCCTGTGTCCCAGCTTCTCACTTGATTGAAGCCCAGCCAGATCTGAGCTGCCTGAGCCGCCTCGTGTGCGGAGGCTCTTGCTGAGCTGGTGATGTTCATCTTCCCGTATTCGCCCTCAGATCCCCTGACTAGTAGACAAAATTCAGAGTGAAGAAGCAGAAAAAAGCCTTTTGTCAGTGCCAAGCTGTGACAAGCTCTTCCCCCGCCCCTCAGAGGAGGGGATGAAGCTGTGGCGTGGGACTGATTTCTGAGATGTGCCTCACGGCATCTTCATAAACACTGGCTTTAGGGTGAGGCTTTGCAGTCGTTTAACCTGATTTAAGTGCCGGTGGCTGCTGTAAAAAGGATGCTTTCTCCCTCTGCCCATGACTGGAATAATTTTCCATGCAGGATGCACGACAGCTCTAACAGCTTGTGCAGCCATGAGTGAGGCTTCATACTTGTCTGCTCCGATTAGACTGACCTTGCCAGGAAACAAACACAAAAATTAGTTGTATCAGCAACGAGCTGATAAACTGCATGAATGGTCAAGTGACATGAAGGCTATGGCAGAAGGGAAGGGGGTTGTTCCTTTAGTGTCACCCTGTGATCAAGTGGACTTCAGACATGGCTGGGTTCATCTGGGATCGGGATGGGTGCACATCAAGGGGGATGGGGACCCAGAGGGTGACCGGGAAGGGAGGGTTTTACCTGAAGGCTGACAAGCTTTTTTACTATCACAACATGTTACCCCTTTTGCAGGACATCTGACAGGCAAATACCAGTGCTGAGCAACTACTTGTTGCGCCATGGCTTGAACTGGTGGCTCTTCCTGTCCATGCGTGCTGCTTGAGCTCCTCTCTGCAGGCAAAGCCCTTTTCTTGCAAGGTTTTTTGTGGTGCTTTTTAGACGGAGCAGTAAAAGCGGTTTTTTGGTTTGGTTTCCCCCCTCCCCC
>NW_010237974.1:0-7045 GCF_000690775.1 Eurypyga helias
GGAGTGGGGGTGGAAACACGCAACCTTGCATTGCAAATGACAATCACATTTAGCCTTTTCATCCACTTAACTATGTGCTATTGATCTGCAGAAGGTGCCCAAGCAAGTGATAGCTGAAATTATGAGCAATAAAGGGCTTGCTTCTTCAAACAAAAAAGTATATAATTAGTAGGAGTGGAGGAGGGGGCAGAGCCTGTGTTTGGTTTTAAAGGCATTTAAACAAGATGGACTGAGTGCAACAGCAGTGTTTAAGCATACACAAGGAGAAATCTGGTTGCCTTGAAGCATAAATCCACGGTCTGGTTGCAGCTTGTGTGTAAAAATTAGGCGTGCACTCCAGCCTTTACATTTATCTCCATCAGGGTTTGCCTGACAGAAAGACAGTCTGTTGGTTTGCCTACATCAACTAGGGAGAGGAAAATCTTGTGAAGCTTTGGTTCTCCTAAATGCATCTGTAGTTTGCATTTTTATTCCATTTTTTCATTTAGCTGACTCTTGATACCAACTTTTTTTGTAGCTGATAGTTCTATTGATATTTCCGGATGGTTTTCAAGAAGATGGAGGTGTACTTGTTGAAGTGCTGAAAATTAGGCTACTAAAACATGCACAGACATTATACAAGGAGGTTTATAAGGAATCGTAGGAGATTACTTAGCAGAATCCAGCTCGATTTTAAGAATCCCCGTTTAACTAATAATTATTAGAGAATTCCTATTTTTATGGTACAGTTCTGCCTACAGATTTTTCTCCCCTACTTTCTTCAAGGTTCAGCATCAGGGCCAGCAGTAACAATAGGTTTGTTTTTGAACAAAACCTAAAGATAATTCAGCAATAAGAAACTCTTACTCTAACCTGACCAATAGAATAAATGGCATGGCATACAGTAAACATGCTTTAGATCGCCTCTTCATTGTACCACATTTTTCTGTTGAGCTTTATACCACCAGTTTGTCTGGGTTCTTTTTCCTCAGACAGCTTGCCCATTTTATTGTGCTCATTTAGAGGAAAGAAAAACTGTTTGTCTCCTTGAAAGGCAAGAGAACAGTGAGTGGAAAACTACTTTTATAGCTAAAATACCATTATAATATATGGCAACTAAAATTCTAAAATTGAAAGAGAAGATACAAGAGAAAAATCTTAAATCATTTTTTTAAAGCCACTGACAATTTGAAATATTCCCATGAAGATTTCTATTTTTGTCTTGCTTCCTTGAGCTTAGTAAAATGTGATTTTTAAAATGATTGTTACAATAACTTGTTTAATTTCAATAACTCAAATAAGATCCATTCCTCATATAACTCCACCTTTTTTATTTTAATGACTCTGTCATTAATCTAACATTTTCCATTTTTATTGCGCTTCATTTTTCCCCCCTTCTGATCACTTTAAGTTATGACTGTGAAAGGCACACATTCAGCAGCGGCATGCTCTGACTGCATTTTTACATTGCTTTTACCCCACTATTCTCATGTTTTTAACTTCTGGTACAGCTGGGTGCCAACAACGTCATGGCTGTATGGTGTCCGTAAGTGACTTCCAAGCTACAGCTCTGGATGGCAGCTTAGTTGACAGGAGGTTTTTCAAACACTTTATTTCTTTTTTTTTTTTAATAAAATATCACTGCTATAAGCTGTTTGTTACACTTTATAACACTTTCACCCCAAAATTGGTTATTACCTTAGGTAATGGTTGACATGTTATGTTGTTAGATGATTTTAACAAAACATTTTGTGGAATTTTTACTTAATTCACAGTGTCATTAATCTTTACTACCCAGCTATACACGACTGAAGCCATATAGTTATTTTAGATTGTGTAACCATGAGAAGGACTGCATTGCTTAAATTGTCATGATTCACTGAGTAAATAAAATGATTTATTATTAACTTTGCACACGCAAATTTTATATAAAACTAAGGGATAAGGAAGAAAAGGGGTATTTTGAGACCGCAGCTCACTGAATGGTGACACATGCTAATGTGCCTTCCTTGTGCCCATGTAAAATGGCAAGCAAAATTAGGAGCCCAGAAATTTCTTATAATTCAAATTCTACTTGTACTTCCCTGGCTTTTTGATTGATCCTCAGATACAGGATACGAAATGGTCAGTCAGATTATCATAGAATCACAGAATGGTTGGGGTTGGAAGGGACCTTAAAGCCCATCTAGTTCCAACCCCCCTGCCATGGGCAGGGACACCTTCCACTAGACCAGGTTGCTCAAAGCCTCATCCAGCCCGGCCTTGAACACTTCCAGGGATGGGGCATCCACAGCTTCTCTGGGCAACCTGTTCCAGTGCCTCAACACCCTCTCTGTGAAGAATTTCTTCTTGATATCTAATCTAAACCTCCCTGTTTTCAATTTGTACCCATTACCCCTTGTCCTGTCACTACAGGTTCTTGTAAAAAGTCCTCTCCCAGCCCCCTTGTAGGCCCCCTCCAGCTACTGGAAAGCTGCAATGAGGTCTCCTCGGAGCCTAGGATTCATCTATGGGAGTACTGCCCTAAACACCTGTGTACGTGCACTGTGTCTGTTATCAGTAGTGCTGCAGAATCACTGTGTGTCTACAACTTCCAAGATAAAGTGCAGGACAAAAGGTAGTATCCACTTCTATTTCTTTAAGAAAAAGTCAACATGAGCCAGAAACTATTACATCATGTTTCAGATCTGAGTCAGGGTATAAGAACAAGATATTATTGAAATCACTGTACCTCTGTTTTCCAAAAACATGAAGTAGCAGGGTATTTCGTCAAGAACCTCACGTTTCGCTCTACTTTGAGCATGGAAATGCTTTGGTGATCATTAACGGTGTTATTGTCATTTGTGGATAGAGTTCAGGGTAGTCTTGACTGCAGGCACCTGCGTGCCAGCTCTTCCTGCCCCTAGTACAAATCAGGCCCATTTGGGAGCCCGTTTCCCTGCACCTAGTGGAGGCTGAATCCAGGCTCTTAGAACTGGAGCGTGTGAACTTCAGAGCACCAGCACTGAGGGGCTGGCCTGAACTAATAATCCCCAAAGAAGCCAGGAACAAGATTGCATTAGTGCAGCTACGCAGCCCCTGCATCGGAGCAAGTTTGCCTCCGCCTGAGCCGTTGTGCAGCAGGGAAGTGAGGGGTCTGAGGGCTTCTGCACTTTGAAGGAAACACCGTTCTGGTGGAAGTGTTTTCCTAAAACCTCCAGAGTATTGTGTGGTTATTGGATGGGGGGAAAAAAGCTACCTCGTCTGGAATGCTGAGACTGAAAGATGTATTTGTGCTGATACAGGTTGGGAGATCATAGAAACATAGAAGGGTTTGGGCTGGAAGGGACCTTAAAGATCATCTAGTTCCAACCCCCCTGCCATGGGCAGGGACACCTTCCACTAGACCAGGTTGCTCAAAGCCTCATCCAGCCTGGCCTTGAACACTTCCAGGGATGGGGCATCCACAGCTTCTCTGGGCAAGAGAAGAAATAGATGGAAAGACAGAAGTCTTGCCAACCCCACGCAAGCCTCGCTGCTCAGAAGCCTACCTATGTGTCTTGTTTGCAGGGACGCACAGAGCCCCTCAAATGGGGCATGAGGATGTCTTCATGTTTGGTAAATACTGTACCTGCCCTCACAGATTGGTAGGATGTGACCTGGCATTTAATTCTTAACTGTTATTTATTATTATTTTCTTCAGTTAATCAATTACCTTTCTATTTACCCACCGTCTTCCTCAAGTGTTTCTGGCTGTAATACTTTTTGAAATAATTTATTCAGGCTTTCTTGATCCTCCTTGCTAAAGTTATAAATTTGATAGCATTGCTATATTGACTGGAATGTTACAGAGCAGTTAGCTTTTATTGTTTTTGTAATATAAAGTATGTGATTTTATTGTTCATTTTTATATCTTAGATTTCATCTTTTATTAGAAGTTTGAACTATATCATCTTAGGATTTATCCATAGTGCTAAGTACACATTTTAAAAAGCTGATTAATTAACCTGTAAATCATCCTTCATCTTAAAAGTTGGATTTAGTTTTTTCCTACAACCATGCATAAATAAGCATCATCACCGTTGCAGTATTTTTTTCTCAGTAGACACTCATAAGAGTTGTGGTATCCATCCCACCCTTCCTCTTGCTTAAGGAAAGAAAGAGCAGCAATAATTGTCTAGAGTGTTATGTCAAGACTTTGCCCCATCTCACTTCCATTGCTCTTCAGTCTGGGTATTGCAAGCAGGGGTGGGAAGGTCCAGCTCCTGTGTGGATGTGTGTAGTCCAAATCACAGTTCTGTAAGCCTAATTTCAATCTGCAGTAAAATTATGCTATTATACGTGATTGAAGCTGAGATATTAGTACTTATGGTCCCTGATCAAATAAACTAAAATTTAAACACACTTCACACCCTTTCCTCCTCTAGGATTATTTTCTTCTTGATTTTGTTACAGACAGAGTTTAAGCAATTATATTGCATAAATAAACTCTATATTACTTACGTAGTAAATTTAGATTTCTCATAAGTGCAGCTTTAAAAAAATGTTTGTTGATTTTAGAGTAAATACAAAATCCCATAATGGTTTAAAATCATAATTTATGTAACTAATACATATGCTCAAATATAACTTTTTCCTCCCAGGTGATTTATTTGGGAAGACGTACTTGCTTAAAATGCAGAATTTCCTATAGACACTTCAGCCCAAAGAAAGATCTGTCGAGTGATATATTTTTGGATATCAGTTTCTGTGGACTGTTTACTCATGCATTGTGTATTTTCAGCAGCACCTTTGCGTGTTAGCTCAATTCACTGTGTGGTACTTCAGAATATTACCTGCAATTTATTTCTAATTTATTGTTAATGAGACCTCACCATGGTTAAGATGGGGTATGGATGAGCCCGGTAATGTGTTGTGGTTCCCCTTGCATTATCATCTTTATTTCTCTCAGCAGTGAAGTGCAGTCGAGTCATGGGCAACTTCTAAATTACTGACTAGTCAGGCTGATAGGCAAACATGAAATATTTAAACATCGCTGTCAGTTTGGGAATTTTAACCCATACAGCCAGTTTTTACTTTTGCTGCTGGTGAGCAATAGCAATCAGTGTTCTGAGGTTTCATATTGTCATTTATGTTCCAGCAGTGAAAGCAGGGTTATTGATAAAAGTATGCTTTATTCTGAGAGTCATTTGGCATAGAAAAAAGACTGGTACAGATGCTAAAGAACTGGTTATATTTTGTCAAATAATGCAGCTATTAACTAATGCAATTCATACACTAATCTACAGGTTAACTAATTCTTCAGCGAGAGGGTGGTGAGGCACTGGAACAGGTTGCCCAGAGAAGCTGTGGATGCCCCATCCCTGGAAGTGTTCAAGGACGAGGCTTTGAGCAGCCTGGTGTAGTGGAAGCTGTCCCTGCCCATGGTCTTTAAAGTCCTTCAAGGCCCCTTCCAACCTAAACCTTGCCATGATTCTATGATAATTCCTTGAAATTTCTTTGGGAAGTTAAGGAATAACTATAGTTTTGAGGAAGATGTTCTGTGTCTTTCATATCGAACTGAGAGAGCAACTTATTACCTTTGCAAAATGAATTTACTTTGTGTATGTGTGTGCATGCCCACATTTGTTAACAAAATCCTGGTCAGTGACAAACTCGATAGAAATCAGGAAGTAAGGTTATTCTGATTCTAAGGGTCTCAAGATAAATGTTTAGACTTTTGAGGGACAGAAGTGGTAGTCTTTGGCAGTGGAACCTATGAAGTTGTCATGAGTATTTTTAATTTACTAATACTTCCTTTTAAATTTTTGAAGAGTATTTCAGGAGTAGAGAAGTGATACTCTACAATTAAGAAGCAATCTAGGTGATTTCAGATCTCAATACATAACGAGAGAGGAAATGAGGTACAGAGAAATCAAAGTCCAAATCTATAAGCATGTTACATACTCAAGTACCTTTTAAGTTTACAACTTCCCATCAAAATTGTACTGAACCCTTAGTTCAGACATACGTGTGTGGATGAGGCTCTTTCAGGGTTAGATAGGGAGACTGTAGAAGGCCCAGCAAGCAAGATCCCAGCCTCCCAAAGGGCTAGTCTTCCTCTAATGTAGGACATCTTTTTAAAATTAAAAATGCACCTGTTCTACTGTGAATAAGACATAAATTAATAGTGATAAGCACTGCCTGCCTCAATGTGGCAAAAGGAAAATGGAAATGCTGGATAGGGTTCCACTTGAAAAATATAGCAGCTGGAGTGAAGTGGGGGAACATGTATAGCAATATGCTCTCTATTCCCGAGAGCAGAAGAAATGGAGTGTTTCTCTTACTGCTGGCACAACTTGCTGCTGGATAGTGGTATTCCCTAAGAAAGACAGTTCTGTATTGCCAGTAATAGGGCTGGTCAGCAGCGGAGCCAGATCCAAGATTTCATTTTGCCCAACAGTTCCATTTCGTACCTAGATTTACTAGTCAAGGATATTAATCTCAAGCAGTATTTTTTGCAGTAATGGTTGTTGATAAATACTGCAGCCTTCATTTCAATGGGATATATGTGCTGGCTGATAGGACTTCCGGTATCGGCTCTGAATTTATGGATGATGTAAGGATGTACAGCTGTAGTTCGCAGTAGCCACCTCTGCTTCCTTCTGCTCTGTAGAGCACTGTGCAACCATGCCCTTCACCTTAAGTGGGGAACAGAGTGAAGCTTTGCATAGCTTCTGCCACTTCAGCCTTTGTATAGTAGAACAGCAGGCTGCACGAACAAGAGACCTTGGATGGGATTTCCCTCGTTGTCTGAAATTGTTCGGAAGTAGACAGGGCAGATGTAAAATCTGAATACATCCTAAAACTGGGCCATTGGTTGTAAAAGGTTGGGTGGGAGGAAGGGCACAGCGTATTCCAGCAAGAACCATTATCTGCAGGTAGCCTCAGCTTGAGCAGCTCTGGAGTAAGCTGTCTTATGCCAGGAGACATTTGGCCTTCATCTAGTCCAGGAAAATGGAGGAATTGCCTAGTCCTTATTCCCTATACGTACTTGCTCTGCTGGACAAGGCATAAATTCAACAGAGCTGACATTTTTCCTCTTTCC
>NW_010237974.1:7055-30969 GCF_000690775.1 Eurypyga helias
GAAAGAAATTGCCAAATTATTAAATGTTTAATATCTCAGCACTTAAAACATATCATTTTAAAAGTCATGTATAATATTCTTTTATGTGCATATGTAGTAAAGTGCACCTATATTTTCCTTTGTTTGATCATTAACAGATATATTATAATGTCAATATATACTATGAATGATATTTTAAACAAACCTTCTACTGACTAGGCTGTAAACTTGAGAAAAAACATTGGTTTCACCATAAGGTTTTAATTTCCTTATGTTTAGTGTAAAATCAATACTTTAAGAGTGACTAAAATAACAACCAGACAATATTTACTGCTTTTATGCTGAACATTTCAAATCAGAAGAACATAGAAGGAGTGTCCAAGTTATATTTTAAACATTTATAACCATCATCTGAGAAAGCTCGCTTTATTAGGTCTAGAAGTACAAGCTGTTCAATTAAAGCATTTCTCAGATAAGTACTCTGAATGGCAAGAAGTCTTTTCCTAAACACTAGGCACAGATCTTGGATCTAGCATAGTCCTTCACCATTACAATTCAGGAATAGTTTGTCTGATAGAAATAAATTAAGATTAGTTTAAAATTGCTGGAAAGGAATGAAAGAATGGTGTCCACTGCATTGTCTTTAAAAATAAAGTTAAAAGCATGAATGTGATTATTGGAGTGTCTGCCCATAGGTGTATGAGCTAGATAAAGGGTGTTTTGCCATAATGTGTCAGATTATTTTGACTTCAATTTTTCATGAGGCAGGTTAAGTTAAGGTAAGTGAGTAATAGTGACAGAATCTAACCTTTGCATGTGATCTTTTATTTTCTTTTATATAATGATAGTGAGCATCAGAACTAAACCTTATATGAGTTAGAAAGTATTACTTTTTGGTCATGTCATTTGTCACAGTGAACCAATTGGAGTTGGTTTTAAATCTCTTGTCTTATGATCCACAGTCCTTCTTCTTTTTCCTGTCTTACTTTCCAAAACAGACATAACTAAACATTCAGGACTGATCAGTAAACCACTTCTTCACTGAAAAGCTAGAATTCCCCCCTCCCTCCCAAAAAAAATCAAAAGGTAACTCAAGTTTCAGGCCAGATGGTACAATCATTCTTACACTGACTATACCTCTGCAGTTGTGCACACTTGAACAGTCTGTAAATTTCATCTAGCAGTGGCAAATTCTTGCCCTAAATTATGAAATATAAAGTCCAGAGGTTAAAAAATGAAGTGAAGGATCACAAGTCTGAGTGTGTTTCATTTTTGCCCGTTGCAGCTTGAGGAAGGCCATTCCAGACTGGTCTTGCTTAGTCCTGTCTTTTTGTCTCATAACTTCAGGTTATTTTGCTACATGTCCTTGAAAGAATTCCTTTGTCTGCGTCGTGAATCCTTGCCAAGTCGTTTCTGACTGCACAGGATGCACATAGGTATTGTGTTGTCATTCATCCAGACAGTACGTCCTCTACAGTGATCCTGTGTTTTCATTAGTATGGTATGGCAAAAATTATTTTTTAAATACGGACTGGCATTCAATTTTATATTTCACTTATATATGTGTAATGAATCTAGACCTGAACATTGATAGCTTGTCAGGATTTAGTCACAGAAGGCAGCATTCTACCCAGGTTTTTAGAAGGCAAATGAAGCCAAGTGAAAACACACTGTTTAGTGTTTGACTTGATCTGGTGATCAAGTTGAGAGTTTTGTGAAGTAATCAAACATTATTTGGTCAAAAAGAGCAACACTGAAAAGTAGACAGTGTCATTTGAACCAAAACATTTCTCACTCTTGCAATTGCAGGCTTGTACCAGAATCACCAGCACCAGCAATTTGTGCCTTTATTTGGTGATAAATTAGACAGGTCTTCCTGAGCTCACACAAGCAGAAAGTAAGAAATGATCTCAGACGTTTGTGAGTCACACTGTGTCTGATTAAGTTAAAGGTATAGGAGATACAGAAAACTGCTGTGTGTGGCTGTTTCAGATATATTCTGTTACTGACACTGCAGCAAAGACAGACGTTGCAGGTTTGGCATACAAACGCAATGTTGTTTGATCTTACCAAGCGATGCTGAATTGGTCCAAAAAAGCCCCAGTGACAAACTTTCTGCTGACTGTACGATTACAGAGTTTACCAACAGTTTTAATGTACTTTCCAGGCAGCCAATCTCAGACAGTGTTTTCCATAATCCAAGTCTGCTGAGGCTGCTTCAACTGCATTTATCATTTCAATAGAGACTAAGTAGAGATTCATGTTCTGTTTTCTGTGTTTTTCTTACATTTGACATACTATGATGGTGACTCTTCTCTTTTGCCTTAAATCCCACTGCATTTCTAGATAAACACTTTTTTTCAGCCCTGGGAGGTGATTGAGAAACTTTCTAACTGAAGTTAGGTGGCAGTTATAAATATCTTTTCATGACTTCCTGCATTCATATTGTTCCAAGATGGAGGAGCATACTGCTCCAGTATGTGAGAGCTGTGCTTGATTCCATTAGCTATTCCAGAAGAGTGTTTCTCCTCATCAGACAAGACTCCATAGGGATAGAATATTTCTGTGTTTGGAGAACTCTTAGTAAAACATTAGAAGCAAGTAACTCCATTGTGAACTACTTTCAACAATATATTGCCTCTAAGTGGAACAATGCAATTTGGTTTTTTATTTTCAGGTATTATTTCTTACTGTGTGCACTGCCCTATAGTTTCGTCACTGCTGAACTTCTTAGGTGAGGTATTTATGGTCATTATTATCCAAGTTTTCAAAGACTCTTTGAAAGATCAGTTTTGTTAATAAACAGTATTAAATTTGCTTATGCCCTTCAGTGGGACATAAGTGTAACATGGTCCATAAAATTCCTTTAGAGCTTTGTGGATATTTTTATGCCTCGTTGATTAATGAGTCATTGCATATCATGACTTCTTTTCCTGGTATTCATCATGTCTTAGTTTGAGTCGCAACAATTTCTTGCAGTGCACGTTATTTTATTGAACTCGACAAACCTATATGTGGAGTAATTGTCTTTTTTTATAGGCGTATGACTTTTTTAAACTTAAGCAAACTGATATTTTAGGTGATCATGGGTTTTTTTGAGGAAAGCAGAATGTATCACACAGGTCATGCCTGTGGGAACAGCCAGCCATTCAACTTTATGCTCTGCGGTTTCCTGATTTTAGTTGGAACTTAGTACTGCAGTTAGATATATTGTTGCAGTTCAGTTTGTCTTCAGCATCTCTCAACTTAATTGTTATGTTAGCTTTTTTAATGTTTTTGTTTTGTGTTTGGGGTTTTTTTGAGTTGTGTTGTTGTGCTGTTAACCAGGTAATAAAATGACCACGTAGATTTTATTATGTTATTGTAGCACCTGTTCAGGTGAGAAAGTTAGTGTGTGGTAAGAGTTGCTAGTGTGCCAACAGTTCTGCATGAGGACTTAAAGTGAAAGAGTAAGTGCTCTATACAGTTTCATCGTCTGACTTGCTCCATTAACATTCTCTTGTAATCAAGTCATTAGGGTTGTATGCTTTTCCCCACAACATCCCCTATTAAATGGAATAAAAATGGAAAAAATCTATATTGGGCTGTATGCAGTGTTTAGCTTTCCCTTTTGAAGTAAATATTTCTGCAAGTTTTACTTGCAGTAGAATTACAATTTTAGCTGAATTAAACTTGGTCTCATTTCCTCCCCCCCCACCCCAGTCATCCTCTTCATTCCCCAAACAAAACAAGTAGAAGTGTTACGACCGTTTTCCTTGTACTCGTGGAGCAGCTTTTAGCAGACTAAGGTTTTGGAGGAGCTTTTTGATTCTTAGATTCCCATGAAAGTACTTGCATGTGCTGCAGAGAGTCCTGCCTCGTGTCACATTGTGGATGACTATGTAAGCAAGCTTTCGTTTTCACTTCTTGAAACCAGAAAGTCCGGAATATTTCTGCAGGATTGGAACTTGTTTACATAGATTCCAGTTGGTTTGGAAAACACAGGAAAATGCACCATATATGACCAAAACCAAAGCCTGGGTTCTTTAGCTCTGTGTGAGGAATGGAGACCGACTATTTTGATGTAGCCTCAAAATCAATTCTAACTGAGTTAACGCTACTTGAGAAAGATCAGTTCCAGGAATCTGTGACCATAGCTTTACTTTGTACCCATACCTACATTTCCACTTAAGGGAAGGTGTTCTGAAGTAGAAAATTCACAATATATTAATATGAGGAGTCTTAACCATCCTTGTCTTTCTGTGAGGATCATCTTTCAAGGTTTGCTAGGAAAATCTATGTATGACTCTATATTTTATGTATTTTCTATGAGGTGAGAAAAGCTTCAGCTTATTTACTGTTTGGTTTTTAATGAGTATTCTTAGTTCACTCTGACAGTCATTTGCAGTTTTGATGCTGGCTCTACACAAGTTCTATGCTAGCTTCACTGTTTCAGTTGGACATGTGTTTTTTCTGCAGTTGTATTATTAAAACATTCTTTCGTGCCCATTTAGTAAAGTGGTGTAAAGGTTATTTTTGTATAGGTGGTTTCTTTTCTGTATCAACCAAGTCAACTGAACATTTTTAAGACCATACTGGCCAGGTCACTGTCTGGATGATTTTATCACTATTAAAGCTTGAAAACTCATCTGCTGACTGTACATAGGAGTGGTTTTGTTTTCTTTTTCACTGATATTGCTGAATTCCTAATAGAATCTTATGAACCAAACTTACTTTTGCAGTAGTAGTAAAAACCTAAGTTGCAGGCTGATTTGCAACAAACCTTTGCTCAGCCTTGTTGGGTTTGGTTTTTTGGGAGTTATTTTGATACTTGTGCGTGTCAATTTCTTTTCTTGAAAAGCCTAGCTTATGATTATCAATGAAAGGCTAAGTAATGCAATTTTCCTTGAAAGATTAGAACTTGTAGCTCTATTTGTTCAATGCTAAAGCCCTATTTTCCAAGCAATCATGTGGAACAATATTGTCTACTGATCTAAAAATATCTATATGGTTGTATCTATGCAAACCAGGCCTATACTTATTCAGAAAGGCTTTTAAAATACCTTCTATTTTGCATTCATTGAGTAAGGAGTATGTGTGCTGTTTAGTGCAGCAAAATTAAGGATTACCAGCAACATGTTCAATAAATGCTGTAGTATTTACAAGGAACTTCTTGGCACAGGTTCTAAGGAGTCAGGATAGCCTAGGTTCATGACTTTAGTATTTTCTGGTGGAGAAGAAATACTTCCAGGATATTATATTACTCATTTAGTACATGTGGAGTATATACAGGTTTTGAACAGGGACATTAGATGGCAAAATCAAACTGCAAAGGATGATGTGCCCTCTTGGCTTGAACAAAAGAGGAACACACCTCCTGTGATGAAAGGCTGAGAGAGTTGGGCTTGTTCAGCCTGGAGAAGAGAAGGCTCCGGGGAGACCTTATTGCAGCCTTCCAGTACCTGAAGGGGCTACAAGGAAGCTGGGGGGGCCTTTTTACAAGGGTCTGTAGTGACAGGACAAGGGGTAACGGGTTTAAATTGAAAGTGGGGAGGTTTCGATTAGAGATCAGGAAGAAGTTCTTCATGGAGAGGGTGGTGAAGCACTGGAACAGGTTGCCGAGAGAAGCTGTGGATGCCCCATCCCTGGAAGTGTTCAAGGCCAGGCTGGATGAGGCTTTGAGCAACCTGGTCTAGTGGAAGGTGTCCCTGCCCATGGCAGGGGGGTTGGAACTAGATGATCTTTAAGGTCCCTTCCAACCCAAACCATCTTGTGATTCTGTGAAAAGACAGAGCAGAATTCTGTGTGTTAAAGATTCCTAGTGAGAGCTGTGCACACTCACATTGCTGCTTCTGTTGTATACCTTTGACCTTACAATGCCAAGAATAAGTCAGTGCTCTTAGACTAAGTTAGATAAACTTTTTAAGTGTCCTACACTTTTGATCCTCCTACAAACAGATTAAGTTGGTTTACCTTTTTTACCTCCGTCTTCCAGTTAAATGGAGTTGCCTACCTTCTGTGGTTAATTATATGCAAGAAAGGTATTCTTTTGATGTAATGTTATACTTGTCTTTGTGTTAGCTTATCACAATTAGTGACTTAAAAGTCAGACAGTTAACATATTATATGGGTAGTTTTAATACTGAAGTGTACTATTTCCAGTAACTTTCTAGAAATGCTGGAACTGGCATAAATGAAAACAGGTGTGTTCTTTAGAATGCTTGCACTGTCATAGGTTACATTTGCTACCCATTTTGGTGGATTTCAGTGATATCCCAGAATCTGGGCCACTAGTAATGGCAACGTTGCTCATTTTCTTAATAACACTAAATATTAATCTATGTATTCTCCAGACACTGAAATTTGCAGAAACATATATGCATGGTTTCATTTACAGATTCCTAGGAAATTGTGTGTTAAATGCATAGTCCAGTATTCATCAATCCTTTAATTCTCAGTTAAAAACCAAATTGCATGATGAGAAAATAAGGGATAAATACTTTATTCTTTCAGAAGTCTTCTTCTAATGCAAAAGGAATTTTGCATTTCCTCTATTAACTTTTTAAGTAGAGGATAAATTAACTTGACTTTAGTAGCTGCAAAAGTCATGTAATAGCATGTTCCTCCTATGCTAATATTTAGAACCGGTTAAGCATTTTCATTATAGTTTAGTATTGTATATTGATTTTTTTTTTTCATATTTTCTTCTTCCTGGGGAGAATAAAACACTTGTGCTTTTAAAACACTGACGTCAGTTGAAATAAGCTTACTGATTTTTATCTATAGTCTAAAGATTGCGATCAGTTTCTGGGTTGCTGCCATTAATATACATTTAGGTTATGCAGGATTTTGTCTTAATATGATCAGTCTTTATTTATGTAAAGTAGAATTCTGACACCATTTTACCGATATACATTTAGCAAAGGCAGAAATCTGGATCTGTAGTATTAAAATGCATATAGCAGCTATCATGTTCTGAGCTTCAGCTGAAATATGCTTTTAATTGAAGCAGAATTATAGCGATATATTATCAGTGTGAATCTAGTTAAGAGTACAGCACTGCCTGTACAGCTTCATTGTTGTAGTAGTACAATGGCTCTGTTTTGTGGGTTTGCATTTAAATGCCATCATGTGTCTAGGAAAGGTGCTTATTGCAGGAAGTGATCACATAAAGACTTTATTCTGGAAGATGTGCACTTCTGCTTGACACGACAAACAGTGTTTGTCCTGGAGAAGAAAGGCTAGATCCGTATTTACAGTAACATTTATGTTTGTATTTTAGTTAGGCACTTAGTATGGAGTTGCACGCCCCTATCTAACTTAATAGTGCCTCAGTACAGCAAATAATTCTGGAGAGGGGGTCTTTTAATTTTGATTTCTAAAAAGAGGAAAAAAAGAGAGAAAGAGTAACTTTAAAAAAAAAAAGCTTCAGGGAATTAAAAACACTGAAGAGAAGCTGGAATTTTTGCCTCTTTCTCCGTCTACAGTGCAAAGGCCATCCATTGTGACTCTCTGCGTTACATTTCATGGTGTTCCTGTCGCAGAACACCTAGCAGTGTTTCAGACAAAAGCCAAAATGTGATAAAATGGAATCCATACATTTTCTGGGTTTATGTGCCATATAGGACTAAGTAGATGTTCATTCTTACCAGTATCAGTGTTCATGTACTTAATTTTAAGTGTTTAATAAATTATTAACATTGATTTTAGAAGTCAATTGATACCTTAAATGTGCATGCTAATGTTTGCCTGATAGGAACCTTAGTTTCAGGCCTAATGAGTTTTTAGTCATCATAACCATGTAAAGTGTGTTGGAAAGTAAATGGGATGTGAACATCTGAAAGAAAGTATTTAAAAGAAGAACTGTAGAAAGATGTGAAATCAGGTTCATGTCAGCTGCTTTTCGTGAGCCAAGAACAGACAGATCTCCAATACCATCGACAGGCGGTACATTTGGAACGGACAGAAATGTGTGTGCTTTTACACAGTGCAACACTGGGCCAGTGTTTCTCACTGTCACAAGCTATTACTGTTGGGAGTCAGATTGAAAAAATCCTTCACCAGCTGTTTCAGATGGCTTAGGAAACGATGTTGTTATTCTGAAAATCTCAGTATGCCTGAAAAATACAGGTGTTTACAGGAATATTAGTTAAGAAGGAAGGATGTATCAGGCAATTGGCTTGTCTGTCAACAGACAGGCATCGAAGGTTCTCTGATGTTCTCTCTTGAGCAAAACTTTATTAAAAGTCTTGAAAAAATTTTGTTAAAACTCTGTCTGAAATAGCTGTTAGAGCCTTGACCTGAAGGGGCTACAAGGAAGCTGGGGGGGACTTTTTACAAGGGCCTGTAGTGACAGGACAAGGGGTAATGGGTTTAAATTGAAAGGGGGGAGGTTTACATTAGATATCAGGAAGAAATTCTTCACGGAGAGGGTGGTGAGGCACTGGAACAGGTTGCCCAGAGAAGCTGTGGATGCCCCATCCTTGGAAGTGTTCAAGGCCAGGCTGGATGAGGCTTTGAGCAACCTGGTCTAGTGCAAGGTGTCCCTGCCCATGGCAGGGGGGTTGGAACTAGATGATCTTTAAGGTCCCTTCCAACCCAAACCATTCTGTGATTGCATGAAATAAAAATCAATCTTAGAATATATTTTAGAAGCATAAAAGAAACTTTGGATGCCAAAGTATAGAACTGCTTCTCTAGAGGGGATAAAATTTAGCTATAAGAAGTTCAGTTGTTTTAGCACAGCATAAATTCCAGTAGTGCAAGTAGTCCAGAATTATCATCATCAGTGAGTACACTAATGAAACCTTGTTTTTCTTGTAATTTCAAACTGCAAAAACAAGTCTTTGGGGCATAATAAGATGATAGCATACGGTATCTGTTTTAATGAATGATGTTCAGATTGGAAATACTGTCTGATGTTAATGTATTTTGAAATCTTTGTTGTTAAGCTTTTCTGTATGTAGTGTCTGTTATTGCCCATGGTGGCCACAGACACAACACAGGCTTGTGTTGATGATTAAAAAAAAAAAAGAAGAAAAAATAGGATTTCCTCTCGCACTACTCAGTGAATTAGTGTTGTCTGGCATAGGGTTATTTTGTTAACTGATTGCCATGGGACTTTTATTTATGCTTTTTAATTAACAATTACAGTTTAAATACCTCATATAAATCTATGGTCTGGGGGGGTGTGGGGGGTGGTTGTTCAACTTTATTATGTTATTTTAATATGCAGAAATATCACAGCATTAGACTTCACTGTTTTATAGAGGTTCTCTTTACCTTTTAGAAGATCAAAAATGACTGCTTCATGTTGGGTTGGTCTTTGTTCCAGTTTCTGTAATTTGACTACAGAAACTCTTCCTTAAGAGCAAGAACCTGCAAGCTTTTTCCTTATTTTTTGATAGAAGCATATTGCAGCTAAGGACTGTTTAACTAATATGGTTTTATGGGTTGTAATGAGGGCACTTCAAATCATATTTGCCTTTAATTTCTATAATATTATTGCAACAATGAATAAAGTACTTAATTACCTTTCTACCATGTCAGGGTCTTTCCTTTTTCTAAATATGCTATAGGAAATAAGCACAAAGGATTTAAACCGATCTCTTTTTATACTCATCTGCTCACATAATTGATTCCCCCATATTGAAACCTATTCTTTCTGTCTGTGTACCGAAGATTTCTTTGCAAAGGTCCAGCCCCGGCAGGTTGATTACACACTTGTTACCTGTAATTCAATACAGCAGCGCCCTGTTTACAAAGTCCAGATTTCCTGTGCTGTCAGTTAGGGCAATCAGCAGAAAGACCAAGAGCTTTTGGAACTAAATAAACAATGAGAAAAACATTCAGGGCTGCCAGTAACCCTTCACAGGTAATTTAACAGCCTTTGACTACAAGGCATCAGTTGCTGTAGATGTCTGCCGAGTATGAAATCTGACATTCTCCCTTGCCATGTTCTGCCAATAGGTCTGTGTGTAATCTCTCGCTGAGGTTCACCGCCGCTCCGCTGCACTCAACCAAACCGCCTTTATTATGACGGACGCCCGCACCTGCGTTCTGTCACCTACGTGCCGTGTACTCTTCCAAAAGGATAGAGCGAATTATTTAGAATTTCAGGTTAATGAAATTAGAGTCGCTCCCTTGTCCCTTCTGCTGTTCCCCTTCTGGCTGGCATCCTGGCCAGTGCAAGGTTTTTGAACTCTTCTTGAAAATGTTTAAATACGAAGAAAGAACTGCTTGATCAGTTCTGCATAAATTGGACTCTGATTTTATTGCAGGCAAGGAACAGAGGGATCACTGTTTTCTAGATGCCCTTTAAGTATTGGACAGATTATTTTATTGTCTAAAGCTTTGTGTTTGCGTATTTTTTATTCCTGATATGTTTGGTGCCTTTCCTGTCGATTTGGATAATGATTACAAAAGCTGTTTTAAAGACCACTGACATGTATTAAAGCAGAGAAAAAACATCCATGAGGGGAAGAAAACAAGAGGTAGGGATTCATCTGGGTCTGCATAAGAAAAGTTCCCATCTCTTACTTGAGCAGTCAAATCTATTTGCAAGCAGATAAAATTAATGTTCTCTATACAAGTTTAAAAATATATCTGAAAAAAAAACCCAAAACACTAGCAAGTATAATAGATGCAAGTTAGATATTCATTATTCAGATAAACAGTGCAAACTCTGACAAATAAGCATTTTATTGGGTGCCTGCAATGTACACAGCTCATGGAATCCTTACTGCCTTCTTTTTTAATTATTCCTGATAGATAAATCTGCAGACATCTTGCAAGCTGTTATGAAGAATCTGTTTTTTCATAACTATTGTACGAGAACTGAAATTATTTTTAAAATCCAGGAAAATCTATTATTTAATTATGTTTTAACCAGAAACTGGTTCCCTGTTCTACTTTTACACTTTCAGTGATGAATTTCTGAGCACCTTACTGTGGTCAGTGTAATAGGAGATAGCTGAAGGTATTGTGCAATAGACACTCGCTGTTGCTTGAATCGTGTATCTGCCCTGTATTTCTGCCTCGGGGTACATGCTTGTGCAGCTGTAGATATGTGCATATCCATGGGTGAAAACCAAATATATATATTTAGTGCTAGTTTGGTTGTTCTGATTATTTGCTGCGTCTGGTTTGGCAGTGAACATACAGATTTCGATTCAGTAGACCTGATTTGGGCATAGTGTTGGAGAGGAAGGTTTGTTATGTGGTGGTGGGTTTATTTTCTTTCTAATTATATCATTCTCTGCAAAAGTAGGGGCTGGAACACTCAGAGACCAAAAGCAGTTTACTAAAAATGTGAGTAATTCAAGTGAGAAATTCCAAATTCATCTGGGGATCCCTAAATGCTTGGTGTTGTTTCTGTGGTCCCAGGGTAGCAGGGTAGAGGATATAATGCTGTTTTCATTGTGCATTAACAGGGTCAGGAACAATACTGTGAGGTCAGTGATCTTGCTAAGAACAAAGTATTGTAAAGATGTAACTATTTTACAATATGTGGGCACAGCAATGATTGGGGATTCTAGTGCAGAAAGTGCTAATGTGATTGTCAGTGGAACAAGCGCTTTGGTGTGGCATGGTAACCTGTAGGAAGCAACCATGTCCTGCGTGAGGTAGCTCATGGAAACTTAGGGAGCGGACGGTGACAACTCAGTATTTATGATACGTTGCACACTAGTGGATCCATTCTATAATCTGGATGGGTTGTATTTAACCATTTCAGCAGTGGCAAATTAATAAACTGCCACAGGAAAGCGCTTCTGAGGTGGTGTGTGGTCCCCCACCAGGTTGTAGCTCAGCTAGACATGGAATAGTCACAACAGCTCGATCATAATGCATCCTTACTAGGTTAGGTTCATCTCTGACAAACAGTAGAATATTTTAAATGTAAGATATTGCCTTGAACTTTTATTTATTTAACATTATGAAATAATCAGTATTTGACAAGAACTATATTGATTTTAAGGCCTGGTCAAAAATGTCACTAGCAAGGGTAGCTACGTTCATGAAACGATCTGAAATTAGCCTTACCTAAGTGAGAAATGTTCTCCCTCCTGTGCTTAGCTGTTTCACTTTCAATCCTTGTGCTGCCTTCCGCGTTTCTTAAAACGGCTGAGCTGAGCTGAAGTACCCAAACGCACCTGTAGCCAAGAGAATGTTTTTACATGGTTTGTCATACTCTCTTTAGTGATTTCTCCAAAGCGTACCACTAAGTGATTGCTGCGTGATTGCTTCTTTTGCAGCTTAAGAAAGCTAACCCCTTTTGGACGCCCAAGGAAAATTGGAGAAAAGTATTGGAAGACTGGTGGCATTTGAATTGCAGGAGCAAACTGCAGAGTGATTGCATTAGCAACTGATACATTATCATGCTTTAGGTTTTAGCTGTTCTTTCTGGACCAGCTGATGTTGTTTTCTGTGTGTGGATGGGAACTAGATTTAGAGAAGTTGGCTGAATTATGTTTTTGAAGTGAGAACCAATCTTGATTGCTAGTTTATAGTTATTGTTATTAGTGCTGCAAGTAGTAACATCTGCACACAGGTCAAAATCAAGTGGA
This sequence comes from Eurypyga helias, assembly GCF_000690775.1. Taxonomy (NCBI): domain Eukaryota; kingdom Metazoa; phylum Chordata; class Aves; order Eurypygiformes; family Eurypygidae; genus Eurypyga; species Eurypyga helias. The sequence continues at coordinate 19,580 of NW_010237974.1, forward strand.
GGACTCATGTTAGGACTCAGCTTCACTTTAAATATGATTATGAAGAAATTATGACTTAGAGGAGTTGAATTAGTAGATGTCTATAACAAACCTTCAATGTGCTTCTGCTGCAGGACCTCTCCTTCCACTCAAGCTGGTGAAATTTGGGCCTAGGTATGTCTCTTTAGAGTTACGGTTCAGCTCCCTTACTCTATCCCACACATTTGAAATATTTAGATGTTACTAATTCATATTCTACCTATAACTTGACACTTGTTAAAATTTATTTCAGTGTGTCTTATTTGTGCCTTATTCTGCCACAGGACTCTCCCAGTGGTCAGTACTTCTTCAGTTTCAGCAGCAACTATGGTCAGTTTCCAAAAAAGTGAGAGACTCATTAAGTGAAAAAAAATCTGTTACTAATTGATTTAAAAAAAAAGAAAAAAAGAAAAAAGGTATTTTTCATCAGGAACTGCATCTACTCCTGCATTTCTCTGTCTTTCTAGTTGAATGGAAAGCCCTAGCTACCATGTATCTCAGTCGTGTATTAAATGTACTGAGAGAAGACAACATCTACATATTGTTGCTTTCAAAACTAAATCTTTCCACAGTCTGTCGTTAGATTTGGTTCCAGTTTTTATTGTTGGCTACTTCTCCAGTACCTCTCATTTGGCTGATCGTGTGCAGTAATCTGAGTCAAGAGTGATAGGAAAGGCAGAGAAAATGCCACTGTGTCTGGAACTTCCACTGCCTTTTTCACATTCCCCAAATGGTGTGAGAGTGTCTGAAGGCAAATCCCACTTGTTCTGCATCTGTATATAAAGTAAGTCAGGATAAAACTGTACACTGCTATTTTGTTTCCTGGAAAAAATGGTTAGCAGTTGTTAGCTGCAGAATGAGCTAGTTTTCTTCTCTTTTAATGAATTACTTCATACCTCTTCACTTCAGGGCAGATTTAATACTGCTGTTGATATTTTGTTATCTCTGGAGTGTAATGTATTTGTGTTACAGTACAATTGTATTTTATACTTCTTTGTTTAACTTTTGATTCCCAAATTCATCTACCCATATCAGAGGGGAAAACAGACTGAAGATATTTTAACTGTGTTCTAATAGTTCTTGACTCAATTTTTAAACAACATATTAAGCATGGTTTTTTTTGGTCTCTCAACAATATATTAATTCAGTGGGATCAGGCCACAGTTCAAAATAGGATTCTTACAAATCAATTTGATGTATTCTTCAGTGTTAGGACTGCCAAAGGAGTTCTTCCTTGCACATTATTTTCTGTCAGCACGGTTTGTTCATCTGATTATTTGGTTTTAACTGAATCTGTGATCATAGATTCCTAAGCAGGTTAACTTAGGTTAGTAGGAAACACCAAAAAGATGTTTCTATGCCAAATAAAACCAAATTCCATAATGCAAACGGGCATTAATTTGTTAAATTCCTGCTCTAAAGTGAAGTCACTAATAAGCATAAAGCAATATGAGTAACAGAGTAGGACTGTTGCACTACATCAGAGATGATTTAACAAATACTAACTTATTATTAATTGTGGTGCCATTTTCTGGGACTGTACTAAAATTCAGTATACCTACCTGAAGTCAAAGATGAAGCTTTTGACAGGCAGGCAGGCAGGCAAGAAAATACAAAAGAAATGAAAAGAAGATGAGGGAGAAGGCAGCACTGACACTAGGTAGATTGTTGTGTAAATCAACTCCAGGGGGTCAAAAAGCAGTACTTTATAAAATGTATTTGTAGGTTTCCTTTGCCATCCATGGGGTCATGTCTTTCTTTTGGTATCTTCTCTCTCTTGCACGTGCTCATTCTTGTGCATGCACAGTCTCTCTTGTTCTTTTTCGTCTTTCACATTCTTTATAAATTCCTTTCTCAATCTTATCAATGACATTAAAAATTTTAGGGGAAAAAATAATTATACAAGACCCATAGTAAATCTGGCAGATTTTATGATGAAGAAACACATCTAGAATTTTATTAGAATGTCACAGCAGAACTATTGCCACAGCTAGCTTTATTTATGCTCTGGAAACTTTAGGGTGCTTTTCTGGAGGGGAGTGGGGGGCTCTTTGTTTTGGGGGTTGGTTTTTGGTCTGGGGTGTTGCTTTGTTTTGGTTTATAAAATTGCACACGTGGGAAAATCTCTTTAAACTGTCTGCTCTTCTGAGTTTGTCATTTGGATCTTCCTGAGTGTTGGGCAGCTGCTTGCCCAAAGCGTTCAGTCACAGAGCCAGTGCTCTGCAGGTTGTCTGTCTGACTGTTCCAGTATCACCAGCTCTCACACTTAATTGCGTGGTAATTAATATTTACCTTAAGACCCAGTACTAGACTTCAGGTGATTGTATGAGTATCTTCTGTGACTTTTCCTCTCTTTTAAATGGAAACATTCAGTCTTCACTGTAATGGAAAGATACTTGGAGTGACCCTAGGGTTTATTAACTTGGGCACAAGCTTCTGTAACTTCAGGTCCAGATTTCATAGTGATTTCCAAGTACTGAGGTGTGAGCCTGTTGCAGGCAAGGCACGGCACCAAGCCCGAATGAATAATCCTTGTTAATTCCATGCAGGTAAGGCTTAAGCCCTTTGCTGTTCCCGGTGCTGATATGGTCTGGAGTGGAAGGAGACAGCCCTGTCTGGGGTTGGCTGGTGGTGGCTGGAGGCAGTAGCAGAGTCTCTGGTGGTAGAAGAGAGGAGGAAGAGAGGTTAGCCCCAGGGCCAAGTGTAGCAATGCAAGGGAAGGGGGGTGAGGGGTGGGAGGGTGTGACCTGCAGAGCATTGCCTGGCTCTTCACGTGAGGTCCTGCTAGGGCAAGAAATTGTTCTGGTTTTACAGAGCTTGTTAGGTTGACTCTTTCTTTCTGCTGTCCTTTATACATAAAATAACTATAGTTTTAATAAGGTGTATATTCCCTTTTTTGGCCTGGAAAGTGTGTGTCGGTAACCATGCTGTTGATGGCTGCCTGCCTACATGTCACTTCTCCCTCCCTTGGCCAAAAATAACTTTGCCACCTCCCGTCATTTTCAAATTGATTTTACAGGAATATTCCGTTAATTACCATGCTAAAGAAAAGAGCTGCGGCCTTTTGGACACTATCGTAGACATGACAGAAGCCACGCTGAAGGGTGCATGCAGGATGCAACTATTGAGTAACGAGCCTGTTGGTTCTGCCGCTTCTGAAGCGGCTCTTTACAGGAAACGTCACAGGGTTTGATAACCCGCACGTGTTTATTTCTGCACCGTGCTGGCAGTAGCCTCAACCCTTGGTGCACGTGAGCACTTTTAGGATGTAGCAAAAAGGTCAATAAATCTATTAATGTCTTTGCTCCGGTGTTTTTCTGCACCTCAGACCCATCTGCATGCTGAAGGCAAAGAACCCCCTTCTAAGCCAACACAGAGTTGGAAACGTATGTTAGTTCTCTGTACCTCCATGGTTCCCACTTCTGCGAAGGCAGCGCTGTGAGATGAAGGCATAGCATTACGCTTATTTGAACATGTGTTCCTGAAAAGTGGGGTGTTTCTGCCCTAACTTGGCTTTATTGTTATTTGCATGCTGGCATGCATTCTGAACTTAATTGTTCTTCCAGGATAAATCTTCCAGTTTTATATTACCTTCTCTAAATCAGGTTGCATGATGAAATTGATAGCATATTTAGTGATTTGTTCCTTTGAAAACAAACATAGTCTGTCAATGATAGTATAAAAAATATAGGTATAAACCCAAATTTCAGATATGTATTACTCCTCTTATATATCACCATAATGCAAATCTAAGCAGTATTTATTGCTACAATCAGTAACTGCAGTGATGGTGTCCTTATTAAAATAAATGTGTCTTTAAAAACAAACAGATCAAATTAACATAACAGATATAGAAATGTTTTTCCCTTAACTTCTTATCAAAAAGTCTTACAAAAATAAAAATGGCAAGTCTTGTGATCTTGCTCTGGCAGGGGAGTTGGACTAGATGATCTATAGAGTTCCCTTCCAGCCCCTTTCACTCTGTGAATCTGTGAGTATGAGCTCACTGGCAGAAAAATAGGTTGAGATTGGTTTTCAGGGGTTAAATATCCTTACCTAACTTTTAATTAACTAAATTACATATCTGAAATATACGTTAACACGGAAGTTAGTTAAATGCTCCGTGTGTGCCTGGTTCGGGAATATAAGCTTTATAAAAATTCCCTGAAAGTAAAACATTGCAGTTATATTTTTTAAGATCTTTTTTTTTTGATGTAGACTTACTGTCACTGTCACAGCATCTAAGACTTCTTTGGAAGAAGCTACATAGTTAACAGTTTTATAAAAGGATTGCATCATAGAGACTTTTGTGATGGATTTGTACATACTACAGCAAAAATTGCAGCAATAAAACAGATCTTACCCAAATGACAAGTTCAAACACATAATTTTTTCTTATATATATTTATTTATTTGTTTGTTTAAATGGATTTCGTGCTCATGAAAAGTGCCAGATTGACAGCCACAGAGACTGAATACCTCTTCTATTCCTCAGACCAAATACAGGAAAACGTAGTGCGGGGTTCTCATGCAGCCCTGCTAATGTCTTAACCTTGATCTGTAGCTACCACCTTTAGACTTGAGTAGTTCAGTTTACATCCCCATTCACTCCTTAGACTAAAACTGACACAAAGAGTGGCAGAAGTGGTGGCATTGTAGTGGAAACAAGTCAGACAGAACTGCCAACTGCTATTACAGGGACAACTCACGCTCTCGAGTAACCGCTGACCTGGGCAAGATTCGAAACAGTGTGATGTATCTGCGAAGCTTTCCACCTTCCTTTGCCAAAGTCCCGAGGTGGTTTGTCATCTGGACATGGTATTCCTCTTTGGCCCTTGACTAAATGTAGCCACTGTTGCTTTTACACTCTGCCCACATAAAGTAGCATTTCAGTTTCTACTTGAGCAATGATTCAGAGGATCAATCCCTCAATTTATGGGTTTGTTTGGGTTTTTTTGTTTGGTTGTTTGGGTTTTTGTTGGGTTTTTTTTGTGGTTGGTTGGTTGATTTTGGGTTTTGGTTTTTTTTTTTTCAATTCAAATTGGTTAAAATAATTAACCTCAAGACCAGGTTTGAAGACTCATCCTGAGAGGGGTTTCTTGAGCTTTGCCTCTTCCACCCCATGACTCTTTCTCTACCAGTGGTTCTGGTCAGAAATAAGTTACGCTGCGCTTGGCGGAAGAGATTGAACAAACTGTATAGGCTTGGGTGCCCTGGACTTTGCTTTGGCTGTACCATGTCCACTTTCTCTTGAATCTTACCTTCTCCCTCTGCCATAGCAGCTACAGAAATTAGTCAGAGGCAGCCATTTATGCTTCTACCCTGTGACTGCAATTAGTATGCATTTAAAGTAGTCAGCCTTAATTATTTCTTTGCAAAGCTCAAGTAAAATTACTGTCCTGTTACCCAAGTTCCCCCCATGTTAAGTAGGTACTACAAGAGTACCAGTGTAATATTATTTCATAGCTAGATAGAATTAAGATTTTCTTAAGGACAATAATAGAGAGATGTGTCACTTTGTCACAGGGGTCTGTTCCAAGTCAGAATGTTGATCTTAGATGAGAAATAATACATGAAATAATTTCTGTGGTTTTCAATTTTTGTTTTGGGTGTACTTTTTAAAGCTGTAATGTCGGACACAGTTCAATTATACTCTCCCCTAAAAGGGAAGTGTGCTATTTGAGCTACTACTGGTTGTATAAAACGTAAACCTTAAACTGCAAATAGGAAAACTTATTTTGGGAGATTTCATACCTGCAGATGGGCAAAAGAAGCTAAGTACTGTATCAGTCACAGATTTGTTTGGAATAGTAGAAATTCTTACTGGCTGAGAAAAATTCCATTTGAGATCACTTTAACGCCTGATGCTTTTTTTGTTGTGCTCAAGTAAGTGGCTGCTGATGCTACTTCAGCTATACAACTGGTGTAACACTGTTGTGCTGAAAGATGTAAGTGTATTTTTGTTATCAAAAGAAAGCAGTCTTATTGTATTGCTGATGGTATATTTCTCTGTTGTGCAGTCCAGATGTCATAGCTCTTACAGATATATTTGATACTTGTCTAATGCCATCAGATTTAGGTCAGATCTTGGCTCAATATGTGTATTAATTAACAAGTGACTTTTTGCTGGAGGTTAAACTTTTCATTGTATAGCTGTTTTTCTGGGAAAGTAACCTGTGCTTTATGAGTTCTGCTCTGCTGTAACTTTCCTTAAGAGGGTAATAATATATATCTTTAAGTGAGAGAAATCAGATGGGTTGGCAATAATCTCAGATCGCAGTTTTCCAGCAGTAGCAGCCCAGCTTCAGAAGCTGTGTAATATTAAATTTTTTAGCTTTCGAAAAGCACTATTGTGAACACTTTGTAAAAAAAAGTTAATTCTTCAAAGTGAGTAAAAAAAATTAATAATTTTTGCAAATGATCATGTGGTAATTATTAAACTAATATGTAATTAGCATTTTCTAATGACAATCATAATCTTGACAAATGCTTTCATTCATTTTGTTCTGATCATTAAAGACACTAAAAGCACTGATTTTTGTTAACTAAGTCCCTTGGCTATTCATCAGTGGTGCAATTCAACCTCCAGTGGCCAGTAATCAGAGAGTTGCCTATTAAGTGAAGGAAATTTTATCGTTGTCTTTATGAACATCACCTTTATTTCTTCCCTAACACAGCAGGTAGATAAAATTCTAAGAGCATCCAACTGATACATATTCATTCCTTTGCTAAAATGGTGAATTACACCATTTTTGGGATGTTTTACGTGATGAAAATTCAACAAATATTTTGCCAATAGTATGATCTCTGAGGTTGTTCAGGTACAGTATTTTTTTGAAAATCCAAACCAGAAGATTTCAGTCTTCTCAGTATTTGTTATAACTTCTTCATGTCTTTTTGGAAGAGGATGTTATAGCCTTTTTTGTAGTCTTTTATTCAGAAGCAACATACTTGCTCTTATGAATTCCTGTGGATAGCCATTACCTATGATATATTATCTATGAGCTTGATTCTGTAAATTGGTACTTAATTTACATCATAAGTACAGAACATGGCATAACTAAATGTTCTACAGTGTGCAGGCAACACATGCTCTCAGTCAGTGGTGCTGTTTTAATCCCCTTGTTTATCCCACTGCTCACTCCAAGTCCTTTCCCCTTGCAATTCCTTGTAGTTTTGAACTCCGTCATGGCAGAGGTACTATTCTCCTCTTTAGCTCTCTGCAGCAACTCTGCGGCTGCTCAGGTCTCTGTCCTCATTTTCCCAAAGCACACCCAGAATCTGTGGCCCCTCTGCTGCCTAAATCCTTTTTGACCATGTGTGTCCTGCAGAATCTCAATTTCAGGTTTTTTCCCTGCAGTTGGAGGGGATTATTTGATATTTACAGAATGTGAAAGATAAAACGAGCATGCAAAAAGTATAGCAGTATAATACATAGTCACCAAAATATTTGTGTTTGTTTGCTTTAGACTTCTGAGTTTATGCAGAGCCAAACTGACTTCGAAAATAAAGGACAGATGATCAGAAATGTGGATAAGGACAGAATGTTCCTCTGCTTTATTTAGTATTGAGCATATTAATGGATGCTCAATAAATGGTAATGATTTTGCAGACATGATGATTGATGTTTCCTGGATCAAAACGTAGAGGTTTTGTTTAAGAACAGCCCAGCTGGCAGAGTGATCTTCTTTTGAATCTGTTTGTGATCAAAATATGTCAGAGCCGTATCTATAAAATACAGTAGGCAAGACTTTTTGTCAGTGGATTAGTTAATTTATTTTAACAGTAAACTATCAACTCTATCTTTGATTATTCATCCCTCCTGTCACACCATATTCCTGTCAGTGAGTTGGAGTACTGCTCTTTTCTCTGCTTTCCAGATTTTGTTTCTTTTGTTGTAAACATACTGCTCTCAAAAAAGGGCTTTATATTTTTGGCGTGAGAACACATACAAGGATCTGAAAAGAAAGAATTCAATATTTATTTGTGTGTGAAATTGTGCCACATGCATGCTTTGGGCAGCTAGCATTGAGGGAGAGAAAACTATCCTCCGTCTCCTAAGTAAGCCATCTGGGTAACTCAGCTAATGCCATCCTCCCTCGTCAGAGTACACCTCACACACAAAACCCTGAGATCAGAAAATGAGTGCGTCTCCATTTGTCATCTCAGCTGATTGTTCCTCTTAAAGAAGCAATGCTTTTGGCTTCTGAGTTAAGAGGAGATGGTTTCCAAAGCAGTGGCTTCTAAGATACTTTGTACAGATGCTTAGCAAATCCATTAAAGCCATCCTTGATATTTCTATGGCTAAAGAAATAAGTGGGAATTAAAAAAGAAAGTAGGCAAATTTAACTTGCTCTCCCTCCTTTTCTTGAACCCACCTCTTTCTCCTCCCCTTCTCTCTCCCCCCAGCTCTTTTTTCACCCTTAAGGAAAATAAATCAATTACAGTCTCCTTTCTGACCTTTCAGTTTGTCATGTATATTTTTCTTTGGGGGTTTTAATGCTTTTTGGATACCCTCAAGAGGAAAGTAAAATTTCTTAAGGAAAAACTCACATAGTTGATTACATTTAAAAAAAAAAAAAAAGGGAATTCATGTTAAATGTTAGGAGCGTTTTTACCAGACAAAAGTAAAAACCCCTCATACAGTTTTTCATTTGGAAACTTTTTATTTCTGAATTTGTATTAAAATGATTTTTTTTTAGAGTAAAACATGAAAATATGCATTGTTAGGGAGTCTTAAAAGTCTGAGTCTCTCCATGGGACAGATACTGTAAATATCCAGAGCAGGCATTTCTTACCATATTGACGTTGTTGCAACAGCAACCCTTGAACTAGGGTTATTGACAAAATAGATTGCAGCAGCTCCAAAAGAGTGGCTTGATTGTGTCTGAACGCATTTAGGCATCTTTAATTCCTGAATTAATTATACAATATACTGTAATGCTTCAAAGAAAAAGCCATTAAAGTCATTTGTGTCACAGGGAATTTGTGTGTCAGGGAGTAGATTGTGACATATAGTCACAGCCGTGAGTCTGGGTTGTACGGGGAGATCGTCTGCCCCAAACCGAGTTCTACAACTCCCTGGTTACGGTGAAGGCAACAGAATGTTGGTACTGCCAGCTCGGCATGCTGCTGCATGTCTAGTCTTTTTTCTCAGGGTGGTAATTTCAGAGCTCCGTTACCCACGTATAAGTCACTGAATTTCCCACCTCCCCCCAAAAATGGAAAAGAGGTAACTGTATTTACTTAAGCATTTGAGTCTAGCGGCTTGAGACATTAAATCCCCAAACACCTGAGCTAAGATGGCATGTGAGGAGATTGCAGTGATTGGTAGCACTGTCGTGTTGGAAGCCGTTTCAAAAAGAACGACTCCTCCTGATAGCAACAGACCTTGGCCCGTGCTCTGTCCATTTGGTGTAATGGTGCCTGTGAAGGTAGAGCTGGGACTCTGCTCCCTCCCTACTTACTCCCTTCTGCTCTTTTAGCAGCCCCATTGAGGCCCTGATGGGTTAGTGACTACTCCGTGGGAGAAAACTTGTTTATCCTGTAGGAATGCTTGCGCACCCCATAATGAAATTTGGTTCCTAATGGCAACTGGAATGTTGAATTTTCAACATGTGTTGCTTTTCATGCGAGATGTGGATGTTAGACCAAAATAAAAAGATGATTTCTCAGAGATGATGTGATCTTTGAGGGACAGAGCCTCATGCCAACAAGATACAAAACAAGTGGCTGGACCTAAGGGCCTGAATACATTTACTGTAACAGAATTGGGAAAGAATCCCCTTCCTAGTGGCCACAGAGCAGCTTTTTGATCCGGATTTTTGAAGCTGTGCTGCTCATCGGTACCTTCTTTTGTTCTGCCTCCTTTTTCCCAGTCAGACGTGTTTGCTGTAGCCTGCCGGTGTGGTGCTCTGCAGAGCATCCCTGTACAAGGGTTTTCGTGGCACAGAGGTTTATGTGCCCTGTAAAACTCCTTGCAAATGTTGCTCCGTCCTTACTTAGTAGAAGCACAGCACTTCTGCTGCCATGGTGCTCTTGACTGAAGGCATAAGTGCTGTATAGGCCCCTGGATAGTTCTTTTGTGCTGGAGTAAATTTTACTTCAAATTTTTACTTGTTTGCGTGTGGCACAGTTACTTTGGCAGCCTCAGCCCCTCAGCCATTTTATGCTCTCTATTATTATTATTATTATTATTACAGTTGTCCAAACATACAATCACACTGTACAATCTGTCTGGAAATCTTAATTCTGATGAGAGCAGAGGTGGGAAGAAGGAGGTAGCAAATTGAAGGTTTCAGTATTTTAAATTCAGCTTTTACTTCAGTCTTCTAAGGGTTCCAGAGTCCTCCACTGTGATCACGTTATTGGGAAGTATAAGTGGTCTCGCAGATACGCAACTCAAAACCAGGATTAAGTCAATTTGATGTTTATATGCCGTGGGTTTCATGTCGAATCACTCCAAAGCTGAACATGCCATTTTAACCCTCAATGTGTTTGCATTCGCTCGGAGACCTTAAACTGCAGTGACATTAGCAGGTGCCACTTAAATATTGTAAAATATTATTCTCTGACTAGTGTTCCTTTAAAGTAGGCTATTTAATATATGCACTGTATATTCTATCAAATTCAGCTTTTGAGGAATTTCAAGCTTGTGGTCAGGGACACAGAATAGCATGTATTGACTGTTAAATAAGATACAAATTAACTATCCACAAGTTTAAGTAAAGGAACAGATTAATAAATCTGTCAGAAATGCCTATCCTCCTAAAAATATATTGTAATCTTAACATGTTACTGTAGCCCAGTAAAGACTTAGTGATATCAGCATAAATGATTTTTATCTAGTATTTTTCTTTTCAAGATAAATCCAAAGGTGTTAAGATCACATTGGTTTTATGGTCATATTTGATATATGATAATATCATCTGTGTCTGCAGAATTTATGATATTAATATGAGGAGAATGGTGGGATTATTATTATGGGTCACACAGTATTACAGATCCCAATAATAGCGCACCTAAAAAAAGAAAAACTGTCAGCTGTAGTGTAGTGTCAGCGCCCATCTTTTCAAGCTGTTGTAGTTCACATTAGAAAGAAGGCCATTTTAGCTAGGAGCATAACAATCTCATTGTATTAATCATTTTCTGTGTTTAAGCAATATGAGGATGTCTGCTTTCACTGACAGAAATAAAATCCTTGAAGGGAACAGTCTGTGAAATAAACTCTGAAGGGACAGTGAGACTGCCTCTCTTGACTCCCTGTGGCCTAATTAAGCGGTGGAAAAGCCACCGTAAAAGAAATGAAATTTAAAAAGACAGATTAGCAACAGGAAGGGTGTGGCAGCAGCCAATGTGCATGTGGTGCTTCA